>NW_027141198.1:0-220000 GCF_036365525.1 Heterodontus francisci
TCCCTTCCCTCCCCCCTTCCCTCCCCTCCCCTTCCCTCCCCTCCCCTTCCCTCCCTTGAAATGCATTTTCAGAGCAACTTACCTTGGAACAATCTCCTCTGTCTAATAAAAATGAAGCAAATGTCCAAAATTACTAAATAATTGAGATAAAATGCCCGACGAAACCTCTCCTCCTTCCATTTTCAAAAACTCGCGCCGAAGCTTTCGTAAGATTGACGCACATGCGCACACGTGCTCCGGTCATCTGCGCAATGCGCTGCAGTCCGGATTGCCAGGACCAGTGTGCGCATGCGCAAAGGCCAACCTGGTGTGTTCCCCGAGGAAGATGACGTTACGCGATGACGTCGTCTGCGCATGCGCAAACTGGTCCTGGCAAGCCGGACTGCAGCGCATGCGCAGAGGGCCCGAGACCGTGTGCACATGTGTGCACCGCGGCGCATTCTGATGACGTAGCGTTGTCATCAATCACTTTGTTCATTTTATTCCGAATGCTGCCTGCATTCAGATAGAAAGTCTTTAAGTTTGATCTATTATTAAATTTCCGTACTCTTGTACGATTCCTTGGTGCAATATGATGGTCACACATTCTGTCCCTTCCTTTTATTTTCTGGTAACAATCAACCTCACCACTGACCTGCACTCCTACCTTCTCCTTTAACTTCCTGTTTTTCCATGCAACTGAACCCTCCCCCCCCCCCCCCCCCCACCCACTATACAAGGTGTTGTTGTTATTTGGACCTTTATCGCCATTCCTTCATTGTCACTGGGTAAAAATCCTGGAACTCCTTACCTAACAGCATTGTGGGAGTGTTTCACCACACCAACGGCAACGTGTCAAGAAAGCGGTCGAGCTTCACCTTCTCAACAGGCAACTGGTGATTTACAATATATGTTGGTCTTGCTAGTGACGTCTATATCCTGAGAATGAAGTAAGAACAATGTGTATTTGTAAAATGGATTGAAAGTCTCAACAGAAATATTTGTTGCTAAATTAATCCTCTTTTAGATTGTACAGACAATGTCACTTTAATAACCTAATCTCTCCTCGACATTCCCACACTGGAAGGTGTTGGGTTGGACTGTGCTCACAAGTTCTGGGGTTAAACTGAGCAGATTCTGCTCTATCTTCACTCCAGCTCAAAGTGATGTTACAAAAAACCTCTCCATTCTGATGCAGGGTCACTGATCTGAAATGTTAACTCTGCTTCTCCTTTCCCTTTCTGCCTGTCCTTCCGAAATATTTAATACCGCTGGATGTTCAGTTTCCATCCTTGGTCACCTTGCAGCCATGTCTCCGTCATCGCAACTATATCATAACCGTTTATATCTTTTTGTGCTGTTAATTCATCTACCTTATTGCGAATGCTCTACGCATTAAGACACAATGTCTTTAGCCTTGTCTTTTTAACATTGTTAGTCATCTGAGCTTTATTTTGCACTGCAGCCCCATTTGTTTCTCCCCCGTGTTTTCTCGGCCTTCCACTTTTGCTTCTTACCTTTCTGTCTTTCATTTCTATCCTCGTTTCCCACTCCTCTGTCTCCCTGCTCAGATTCCCATCCCCTTGCCATTCTAGTTTAAACCCTTCTCGACAGCATGAGCAAACACCCACATGAGGAAATTGGTCCCAGTCCTGCCCAGATACAACCATAGTCCCACCTTCCCCAGAACCGATTCCAATGTCCCAGGAATCTGAATCCCTCCCCCCTACACCATTTCTCCAGCTACATATTCATCTGATATATCCTGCTATTTCTGCTCTCACTAGCATGTGGCACTGGTGGTAATCCTGAGATTACTACCTTTGAGGTCCTACTTTTCAATTTTCATCCTAACTCCCTATATTCAGCTTGTAGGACCTCAAACCTTTTTTTACCTATGTCGTTGGTACTGACATGTACAATGACAACTGGCTGCTTGCCCTCCCCCATTAGAATGCTCTGCAGCCACTCAGAAACATCCAGGGTGGCAACATACCATCTTGGAGTCTATTTTGTGGATGCAGAAACACCTGTCTGTTCCCCATACGATTGAATCCTGCAATCACTATATCCCTGCCACTCTTCTTCCTGCCCTCCTGTGCCACAGAGCCACCTATGGTGTCATGAACTTGGCTCTTGCTTCTTTTCCCTGAGCCATCTCCCCCAACAATATCCAAAACGGTATATCTGTTCAAGCGGGGGACGGCCACAGGAGACTCCTGCACTACCTGCTTTCCTCTACTCTGCCTGGTGGTCACCCATTCCCTTCCTGCCTTTGCTGCATTTGCCTGCGGTGTGACCACCTCGCTAACTGTGCTATCCACGACGAACGCAACATCACAGTGAATCCACCCGCAGCTCCAGCTCCGTAATGCGGGTAGTCAGTAGCTGCAGATGGATACACTTCCTGCACACATGGTCATCAGGGACACTGGAAGAATGCCTGATTTCCCACATAGCACAGGAGGAGCAGATCACGGGCCTGAGCTCTCCTGTCATGACTTACCTTTAGATTAATTAGTTACTCCCTTAATTAAAAAATACTAATTATGTGAGGAGCCTTGTTTTACTCCAAACACTACCGACTACAATCTAAAATCTTAATCAATTACACTAATTAAAAAAACACACTTTAAAGTAGTACTAACCTTATCACTAATATGGTAGGTTTTAAGGTTCTTTTTCAAAAAAAACTTTCCCTTGAGTTTTAAAGCTATTTAAAGGCACTAACAGTTGTTACTTTCCCAAACAATCAACTTACAGATTTTCCGTGATGTCAGCAAGTCTTTTTTTCCTCTTTTGAATCTCAGCGCACGCCGGCACAGAGAGAGAGAGCCTGAATTACTGAGAGGGAACTGCACTGTCGGAGGGTCAGTACTGAGGGAGTGCTACACTGTCGGAGGGTCAGTACTGAGGGAGTGCTACACTGTCAGAGGGTCAGTACTGAGGGAGTGCTACACTGTCAGAGGATCAGTACTGAGGGATGCTACACTGTCAGAGGGTCAGTACTGAGGGATGCTACACTGTCAGAGGGTCAGTACTGAGGGATGCTGCACTGTCAGAGGGTCAGTACTGAGGGAGTGCTACACTGTCAGAGGGTCAGTACTGAGGGATGCTGCACTGTCGGAGGGTCAGTACTGAGGGATGCTACACTGTCAGAGGGTCAGTACTGAGGGAGTGCTACACTGTCAGAGGGTCAGTACTGAGGGATGCTACACTGTCAGAGGGTCAGTACTGAGGGATGCTACACTGTCAGAGGGTCAGTACTGGGGGATGCTACACTGTCAGAGGGTCAGTACTGAGGGATGCTACACTGTCAGAGGGTCAGTACTGAGGGATGCTACACTGTCAGAGGGTCAGTACTGAGGGAGTGCTACACTGTCAGAGGGTCAGTACTGAGGGAGTGCTACACTGTCAGAGGGTCAGTACTGAGGGATGCTACACTGTCAGAGGGTCAGTACTGAGGGAGTGCTACACTGTCAGAGGGTCAGTACTGAGGGAGTGCTACACTGTCAGAGGGTCAGTACTGAGGGATGCTACACTGTCAGAGGGTCAGTACTGAGGGAGTGCTACACTGTCAGAGGGTCAGTACTGAGGGAGTGCTACACTGTCAGAGGGTCAGTACTGAGGGATGCTACACTGTCAGAGGGTCAGTACTGAGGGAGTGCTACACTGTCAGAGGGTGAGTACTGAGGGATGCTACACTTTCAGAGGGTCAGTACTGAGGGATGCTACACTGTCAGAGCCTCATAAGAACATAAGAAATAGGAGCCGGATTAGGCCATTCAGCCCCTCAAGCCTGCCCCGCCATTCAATAAGATCATGGCTAATCTGTCCCAGTCCTCAATTCCTCTTTCAGGCCTGCTCCGCATAACCCTCGACTCCCTGAGATTTCAAAAATCTATCTTCCTTAGTGATCTAACCTACACAACTCTCTGATGTAGAGAATTCCAGAGATTCACCACCCTCAGAGAAGAAATTCCTTCGCATCTCAGTTTTAAACATGTGACCCCTTATTCTGTAACGATGTCCCCCAGTTCGACATTCCCCCACCAGTGGAAACATATTCTCAACATCTACCCGGCCCAGCCCCCTTAGAATGTTATATGTTTCTATACGATCACCTCTCATTCTTCTAAACTCCAATGAATAAAGGTCTAACCTGTTTAGTCGTTCTAGATAAAGACAACCCCTTCATCCCAGGAATCAGTTTAGTGAACCTTCTCTGAACTGCCTCCAGTGCTAATATATCCTTCCTTAAATACGGGGACCAAAACTGTCCGCAGTACTCCAGGTGTGGCCTCACCAACACCCTGTACAATTGTAACAGAACTTCCCTATTTTTAAACTCTAAACCCCGAGCAATAAAGGACAAAATTTCATTTGCCTTCCGTAGTACTTGCTGCACCTGCATGCTAACTTTTTGTGTTTCATGTACTGCAGTATTTTGTAGTCTTTCTCCATCTGAATAATAATCTGCCTTTTTATTTTTCCTACCAAAGTGGATGACCTCACACTTTCCCACATTGAACACCATACAAAAAAAATTACAGCACAGGAACAGGCCCTTCGGCCCTCCAAGCCTGCGCCGATCCAGATCCTCTCTCTAAACTTGTCGTCTATTTTCTAAGGGTCTGTATCTCTTTGCTTCCTGCCCATTCATGTATCTGTCCAGATACATCTTAAAAGATGCTATCGTGCCCACGTCTACCACCTCCGCTGGCAACGCGTTCCAGGCACCCACCACCCTCTGCGTAAAGAACTTTCCACGCATATCCCCCCTAAACTTTTCCCCTCTCACTTTTCCCCATCTGCCCAGTTTTTCCCCCACTCACTTGACCTATCAAGTGATAGGTCCCACCTATTTCTGTATCATTGGCAAATTTGGATACACTACACTCTGTCCCTTCCTCCAAGTCATTAATGTAGATAGTAAATAGCTGAGGCCCTAGGACCGATGCTTGTGGCACCCCACTAGTTACGGCTTTCCAACCTGAAAAAGACCCATTGATCCCGACTCTCTGCCTTCTGTGTGTTAACCAATCCTCAATCCATGCCAACACATTACCCCCAATACCCTGAACTCTTATTTTGTGCAATAACCTTTCATGTGGCACCTTATCAAACACCTTCTGAAAATCCAAATATACAACATCTACTGGTTCATCTTTATCCACTCTGCTTGTTATATCCTCAAAGAACTCTAACAAATTTGTCAAACACGATTTACCTTTCATAAAACCATGTTGACTCTGTTTGATTGCATTATGTTTTGCTAAATGTCCTGCTATGTCTTTCTTAATAATGGACTCAAGCATTTTCCCAATGACATATTAAGCTAACTGGTCTATAGTTTCCTGCTTTCTGTCTCCCTCCTTTCTTGAATAGGGGTGTCACATTAGCGGTTTTCCAATCCGTTGGTACACTCCAGGAATCCAATGAGTTTTGGTATATTATGACCAATGCCTCCACTATCTCTGCAGCCACTTCTTTTAAAACCCATGGATGCAGGCCATCAGGTCCTGGCAACTTGTCTGCATTTAGTCCCATCAGTTTATCCAGCACCTTTTCCCTCATGATAGGGATTGTTACAATTTCCTTTCTCGCAATTACACCTTGCTCATCTATTATAGTTGGGATGTTTATAGTGTCCTCAATGCAGTATGATGACGATAAATGTGAGGTTATCCACTTTGATAGCAAAAACAGGAAGGCAGATTATTATCTGAACGGCTATAAACTGAAAGGGGGGAATATGCAGCGATACCTGGGTGTTCTTGTACACCAGTCACTGAAGCATGCAGGTCCAACAGGCGGTAAAAAAGGCAAATGGTATGTTGGCCTTTACAGCGAGAGGATTCGAGTACAGGAGCAGGGATGTCTTGCTGCAATTATACAGTGCTTGGTGAGGCCATACCTGGAGTATTTTGTGCAGTTTTGGTCTCCTTATCTGAGGAAGGATGTTCTTGCTACAGAGGGAGTGCAGCGAAGGTTTAGTTTAGTTTAGTTTAGTTTAGAGATACAGCACTGAAACAGGCCCTTCGGCCCACCGAGTCTGTGCCGATCATCAACCACCCATTTTATACTAATCCTACACTAATTCCACATTACTACCACATCCCCACCTGTCCCTTTATTTCCTTACCACCTACCTATACTGGGGGCAATTTATAAAGGCCAATTAACCTATCAACCTGCAAGTCTTTGGCTGTGGGAGGAAACCGGAGCACCCGGAGGAAACCCACGCAGACACAGGGAGAACTTGCAAACTCCACACAGGCAGTACCCAGAACTGAACCCGGGTCACTGGAGCTGTGAGGCTGCAGTGCTAACCACTGCGCCACTGTGCTGCCCCTGACTGATTCCTGAGATGATCCAGTGGATGATTAAAAAACTAATAAAGAGGGAGAAAATTGATTATGAGAGTAAATTGGCAAGAAATATCAAAACAAACAGGAAGGGCTTCTATGGGTATATAAAAAGGAAGAGAGTAGCTAAAGAAAGTGTGGGACCCTTAGAGGATGAGACTGGGGAATTAATAACAGGGAACAGGAAAATGGCAGATAATTTAAACCAATATTTTGCATCAGTCTTTACGGTGGAGGATATAGAATAAAATAGGAGCAGGAGTAGGCCATTCGGCGTTTCGAGCCTGCTCCACCGTTCATTATGATCATGGCTGATCATCCAACTCAGTAACCTGTTCCTGCTTTCCCCCATACCCTTTGATCCCTTTAGACCCAAGAGCTATATGTAACTCCTTCTTGAAAACATAAAATGTTTTGGCCTCAACTGGTAGCGAATTCCACCGGCTCACCACTCTCTGGGTGAAGTAATTTCTCCTCATCTCAGATCTGAAAGGTTTACCCCGTATCCTTAGACTATGACCCCTGGTTCTGGACTCCCCCACCATCAAGAACATCGGTTTCTATGAGATCCCCCCTCACTCTTCTGAACTCAGTGCTGTATCTCTAAACTAAACTAACTCCAGCGAATATAATCCCAACAGACTTAATCGCTCCTCATACGTCAGACCCGCCATCCCAGGAATCAGTCTGGTAGACCTTCGCTGCACTCCTTCTATAGCAAGAACATCCTTCCTCAGATAAGGGCCACTGTAAGGGGAACAGAGGGTGCACTGAAGGTAAATCTGCAATAAATATGCTTGGTGCTGGACTTGGTCTTTTCCAAATGGGTGGAAGCCTTCCCTTGTAGAACATCCTTATGACATCCTGAGAGAAATCCATTGGGAGGCAGTGAATAATATGGGGAGCCAGCATCAGAAGAACAAAATGCTGCTGGAGTCACAGAGAGTAGGAAGTGACAAAGTTGATTGATGAGAGAAGGGCTGTCGATGTCATATACATGGACTTCAGTAAGGCGTTTGATAAGGTTCCCCATGGCAGGCTGATGGAGAAAGTGAAGGCGCTTGGGGTCCAAGGTGCACTAGCTAGATGGATAAAGAACTGGCTGGGCAACAAGAGACAGAGAGTAGCAGTAGAAGGGAGTTTCTCAAAATGGAGACGTGTGACCAGTGGTGTTCCACAGGGATCCGTGCTGGGACCACTGTTGTTTGTGATATACATTAATGATTTGGAGGAAAGTATAGGTGGACTGATTAGCAAATTTGCAGACGACACTAAGATTGGTGGAGTAGCAGATAGTGAAGGGGACTGTCAGAGAATACAGCAGAATATAGATAGATTGGAGAGTTGGGCAGAGAAATGGCAGATGGAGTTCAATCAGGGCAAATGCGAGGTGATGCATTTTGGAAGATCCAATTCAAGAGTGAACTATACAGTAAATGGAAAAGTCCTGGGGAAAATTGATGTCCAGAGAGATTTGGGTGTCCAGGTCCACTGTTCCCTGAAGGTGGCAACGCAGGTAAATAGAGTGGTCAAGAAGGCATACGGCATGCTTTCCTTCATCGGACGGGGCATTGAGTACAAGAGTTGGCAGGTCATGTTACAGTTGTATAGGACTTTGGTTCGGCCACATTTGGAATACTGCGTACAGTTCTGGTCGCCACATTATCAAAAGGATGTGGATGCTTTGGAGAGGGTGCAGAGGAGGTTCACCAGGATGTTGCCTGGTATGGAGGGCGCTAGCTATGAAGAGAGGTTGAGTAGATTAGGATTATTTTCATTAGAAAGACGGAGGTTGAGGGGGGACCTGATTGAGGTGTACAAAAAGAGGTATAGACAGGGTGGACAGCAAGAGGCTTTTTCCCAGAGTGGGGGTTTCAATTACTAGAGGACACGAGTTCAAAGTGAAAGGGGAAATGTTTAGGGGGGATATGCGTGGAAAGTTCTTTACGCAGAGGGTGGTGGGCACCTGGAACACGTTGCCAGCGGAGGTGGTAGACGCGGGCACGATGGAGTCTTTTAAGATGTATCTAGACAGATACATGAATGGGCAGGAAGAAAAGAGATACAGAAGCTTAGAAAATAGGCGACATGTTTAGAGAGAGGATCTGGATCGGCGCAGGCTTGGAGGGCCGAAGGGCCTGTTCCTGTGCTGTAATTATCTTTGTTCTTTGTTCTTTGTTAATTGGCCTTCATAAATTGCCCCTATTATAGGTAGGTGGTAGGGAAATATATAGGGATAGGTGGGGATGTGATAGGAATACGGGATTAGTGTAGGATTAGTATAAATGGGTGGTTGATGGTCGGCACAGACTCGGTGGGCCGAAGGGCCTGTTTAAGTGCTGTATCTCGAAACTAAACTAAACTAAAAGGAAAACCATGCTTGAAAAATCGACTGGAATTTTTTGAGGATGTAACTAGTAGAATAGATAAGGGAGAACCAGTGGATGTGGTGTATTTGGACTTTCAGAAGGCTTTCGATAAGGACCCACAAAAGAGATTAGTGTGCAAAATTAAAGCACATGGTATTGGGGATTAGGTACTGACATGGATAGAGAGCTGGTTGGCAGTCAGGAAACAAAGAGTAGGAATAAACAGGTCTTTTTCCGAGTGGCTGGCAGTAACTAATGGCTACCGCAGGACTCAGTGCTAGGATCCCAACTATTCACGATATATATTAATGATATAGATGAAGGAATTAAATGTAAAATATCCAAGTTTGCAGATGGCACAAAGCTGGGTGGGAGTGTGAGCTGTGACGAGGATGCAGAGAAGCTCTAGTGTGATTTGGACAGGTTGAGTGAGTGGGCAAATACATGGCAGATGCAGTATAATGGGGATCAATGTGAGGCTATCCACTTTGGTGGCAAAAACAGGAAGGCAGATTATTATCTGAACGGCGGTAGATTGGGAAAGCGGCAGGTGCAGCGAGACCTGGGTGTCCTTGTGCACCAGTCGCTGAAAGTAAGCATGCAGATGCAGCAGGCTGTTAAGAAAACAAATGGTATGTTGGCCTTCATAGCGAGAGGATTAGAGTACAGGAGCAAGGATGTCTTGCTGCAATTATACAAGGCCTTGGTGAGACCACATGAATATTAAAGAAAGAGTTAGAAAAAGTTCTTAGGGATAATGGGATCAAGGGATAGTGGGAGAAAGCAGGAAAAGGGTTCTGAGTTTGGATGATCAACCATGATTGTATTGAATGGCGGATCAGGTTCGGAGGGCCGAATGGACTACTCCTGCTCCTATTTTTCTATGTTTCTATGTACACCAGTCAGTGTATCGAAACCTCCAAGAGAGGGACTGAGAGAAAGCGGCCAGGTTACAGATCTCTCCCTGAAAGGTAAATTGGCCATTGTAAATTGCCCCTAGTGTAGGTAGGTGGTTGGAGAATGGTGGGGATGTGGTAGGGAATATGGGATTAATGTAGGATTAGTATAAATGGGTGGTTGTTTCTCGGCACAGACTCGGTGGATCGAAGGGCCTGTTTCAGTGCTGTATCTCTCTATAACTATGACTATGAAAGAGAGGGACTGAGAGACTCCAGTAATTGTACAGATATCTCCATCAGGCAGAGTGATTGAGAGACACCAGCCAAGTTACAATTATCCCCCTGACAAAGATGAACTGAGTGACACCAGTCAGTGTACTGATACCTTGCTGAGAAAGTGGAAATGAGAGACACCAGACACAGAACCGTTATCTCCCTGAGAGAGGGACTGAGAGACACCAGTCAGTGTAAAGATAACTCCCTGAGAGAGAGGGGCTGAGAGACACCAGTCAGTGTACAGATAAATCTCTGAGAGACAGGGACTGAGAGACACCAGTCAGTGTACATATATCTCCCTGAGAGAGAGGGGCTGAGAGACACCAGTCAGTGTACAGATATCACCCTGAGAGAGAGGGGCTGAGAGACACCAGTCAGTGTACAGATATCTCCCTGAGAGAGAGGGACTGAGAGACACCAGTCAGTGTACAGATATCACCCTGAGAGAGAGGGGCTGAGAGACACCAGTCAGTGTACAGATATCACCCTGAGAGAGAGGGGCTGAGAGACACCACTCAGTGTATAGATATCTCCCTGAGAGAGAGGGACTGAGAGACACCAGTCAGTGTACAGATATCTCCCTGAGAGAGAGGGACTGAGAGACACCACTCAGTGTACAGATATCTCCCTGAGAGACAGGGACTGAGAGACACCAGTCAGTGTACATATATCTCCCTGAGAGAGAGGGACTGAGAGACACCACTCAGTGTACAGATATCTCCCTGAGAGACAGGGACTGAGAGACACCAGTCAATGTACAGATATCTCCCTGAGAGAGAGGGACTGAGAGACACCACTCAGTGTACAGATATCTCCCTGAGAGACAGGGACTGAGAGACACCAGTCAGTGTACAGATATCTCCCTGAGAGAGAGGGACTGAGAGACACCACTCAGTGTACAGATATCTCCCTGAGAGACACCACTCAGTGTACATAAAGCTCCCTGAGAGACAGGGACTGAGAGACACCAGTCAGTGTACAGATATCACCCTGAGAGAGGGGGACGGAGAGAGCTGCTTTGTCCTGGATGGTGTCGAGCTTCTTGAGTGTTGTTGGAGCTGCACCCAACCAGACAAGTGGAGAGTATTCCATGGACTCCTGACTTGTGCCTTGTAGATTATATAATACTACCTCCAATACGACCAGCTCCCTGCACCCTCCAATACTACCAGTTCCCTGCACCTCCAATACGACCAGCTCCCTGCACCCTCCAATACTACCAGTTCCCTGCACCTCCAATACTACCAGCTCCCTGCTCCACCCAATACTGCCAGCTCCCTGCACCCTCCAATACTACCAGTTCCCTGCTCCCCCAAATACTACCAGTTCCCTGCTCCCCCAAATACTACCAAGTCCCTGCTCCCTCCAATACCACCAGCTCCCTGCTCCCTCAATATTACCAGCTCCCTGCACCTCAAATACTGCCAGCTCCCTGCTCCCTCCAATACTGCCAGCTCCCTGCTCCCTCCAATACTGCCAGATCCCTGCTCCCTCCAATACTGCCAGATCCCTTCTCACTCCAATACTGCCAGCTCCCTGCTACCTCCAATACTGCCATATCTCTGTACTCCCCTTTACTGCCTTCTCCCTGCTCCCTCCAATAATGCCATATCTCTGCACTTCCCTATACTGCCAGCTACCTGCTCTCTCCAATACAAACAGCCCCCTGCTCCATCCAATATTGCCAGTTCCCTGCTCCCTCCAATACTTCCAGCTCCCTGCTCCCTCCAATATTACCAGCTGCCTGCTTCATCCAGTATTGCCAGTTCCTTGCTCCATCCAATACTACCAGCTGCCTGCTCCAACCAATACTGCCAGCTCCCTGCTCCCACCAATACTGCCAGCTCCCTGTTCCCCCCAATACTACCAGCTCCCTGCTCCCGCAAATACTACCAGCTCCCTCCACAGTCCAATACAACGAGCTCCCTGCTCCCCCAATACTACCAGCTCCCTGCTCCCCCAAATACTAACAGCTCCCTGCTCCCTCCAAGACTGCCAGCTCCCTGTTCCCTCCAATACTACCAGTTCCCTGCTCCCCCAAATACTACCAGCTCCCTGCTCCCCCAAATACTACCAGTTCCCTGCACCTACAATTCTACCAGCTCGCTGCACCCCCAAATATTACAAGTTCCCTGCTGCCCCCAATACTACCAGTTCCCTGCACCTCCAACACTGCCAGCTCCCTGCTCCCCCAATACTACCAGCTCCCTGCTCCCCCGAATACTACCAGCTCCCTGCTCCCCCAAATACTACCAGTTCCCTGCTCCTTCCAATACTACCAGCTCCCTGATCCCCCAAATACTACCAGTTCCCTGCACCTCCAATACTACCAGCTCCCTGAACCCCCCCTATACCACCAGTTCCCTGCACCTCCAACACTACCAGCTCCCTGGACCCCCCAATAATACCAGTTCCCTTCTCCCCCAAATACTACCAGTTTCCTGCACCTCCCAATACTACCAGCTCCCTGCACCCTCCAATACTGCCAGCTCCCTGCACCCTCCAATACTACCAGTTCCCTGCTCCCCCAAATACTACCAGTTCCCTGCTCCCCTCAATACTACCAAGTCCCTGCTCCCCCCAATACCACCAGCTCCCTGCTCCCTCAATACAACCAGCTCCCTGCTCCCTCCAATATTACCAGCTCCCTGCTTCATCCAGTATTGCCAGTTCCTTGCTCCCTCCAATCCTACCAGCTGCCTGCTCCCTCCAATACTGCCAGCTCCCTGTTCCCTCCAATACTACCAGAGAGAGAGTGAGAGAGTGACAGGCACAGAGAGAGAGACAGACAGAGAGAGAGACAGACAGATTCAGAGAGAGACACACAGATTGAGAGAGAGAGAGTGAGACAGGCACAGAGAGAGACACACAGATTGAGAGAGAGAGAGAGAGAGAGACAGGCACAGAGAGAGAGACACACACAGATTCAGAGATAGAGAGAGACAGGCACAGAAAGAGACACACAGATTCAGAGAGAGACAGGCACAGAAAGAGACACACAGATTCAGAGAGCGAGAGAGAGACAGGCACAGAAAGAGACACACAGATACAGAGAGAGAGAGAGAAAGAGACAGGCAGAGAGGAGACACACCGATTCAGAGAGCGAGAGAGACAGGCACAGAGAGAGACACACAGAGACAGAGAGAGAGGGACAGGCACAGAAAGACACACAGATTCAGAGAGAGACAGGCACAGAGAGAGACACATAGATTCAGAGAGAGAGAGAGAGAGGCACAGAGAGAGAGACACACAGATTCAGGGAGAGAGAGAGGGAGAGACAGGCACAGAAAGAGACACACAGATTCAGAGAGAGACAGGCACAGAAAGAGACAAACAGATTCAGAGAGAGAGAGAGAGACAGGCACAGAAAGAGATACACAGATTCAGAGAGAGACAGGCACAGAGAGAGACACACAGATTCAGAGAGAGAGAGAGAGATATAGGCACAGAGAGAGACACAGATTGAGAGAGAGACAGAGAGAGAGACAGGCACTGAGAGACACACACAGATTGAGAGAGAGAAAGAGAGACAGGCACAGAGAGAGACACACACACAGATTCAGAGAGAGAGAGAGAAAGAGACAGGCAGAGAGAGTGACACACAGATTCAGAGAGAGAAAGAGAGACAGGCACAGAGAGAGACACACAGATTCAGAGAGAGAAAGAGAGACAGGCACAGAGAGAGAGACATGCACAGAAAGAGATACACAGATACAGAGAGAGACAGGCACAGAGAGAGACACAGAGATTCATAGAGTGACAGGCACAGAGAGACACACAGATTCAGAGAGAGAGAGAGAGAGAGAGACAGGTACAGAAAGAGACACACAGATTCAGAGAGAGAGAGAGAGAGAGAGAGACAGGCACAGAGAGACACACACAGATTCAGAGAGAGAGAGAGAGTGAGAGAGACAGGCAGAGAGAAGGAGACACACAGATTCAGAGAGAGAGAGAGACAGGCACAGAAAGACACACAGATTCAGAGAGAGACAGGCAATGAGAGAGACACAGAGATTCAGAGAGAGACAGGCACAGAGAGAGAGACACACAGATTCAGAGAGAGGCAGGCACAGAGAGAGTCTCTCTCGCTGTCTCTCACGCTGTCTCTCGCTGTCTATCGCTGTCTCTCGCTGTCTCCCACGCTGTCTCCCTCGCTGTCTCTAGCAGTCTCTCTCGCTGACTCTCTCGCAGTCTCCCTCGCAGTCTCTCTCGCAGTCTCCCTCGCAGTATCCCTCGCAGTCTCTCTCACAGTCTCCCTCGCTGTCTCTAGGAGTCTCTCTCGCTGAATCTCTCGCAGTCCCCCTCGCAGTCTCTCTCGCTGACTCCCTCGCTGCCTCCCTCGGTGTCTGCCTCGCTGCCTCTCTCGCTGTCTCCCTCGCTGTCTCCCTCGCTGTTTCCCACGCAGTCTCCCTCGCTGTCTAACACGCTGTCTCTCTCGCTGTCTGCTTCGCTGTCTCCATCGCTGTCTCTCTCGCTGTCTCTTGCTGTCTCTCGCTGCCTCCCTCGCTGTCTCCCTCGCTGTCTCCCTCGCTGTCTCTCTCGCTGACTCTCGCTCTCTCTCGCTGTCTCTCTCGCTGTCTCTCTCGCAGTCTCTCTCGCTGTCACCCACGCAGACTCTCAAGCTGTCTCCTTCGCTGTCTCCCTTGCTGTCTCTCTCGCAGCCTCTCTCGCAGTCTCTCTCGCAGTCTCTCTCGCCATCTCTCTCGCCGTCTCTCTCGCTGTCACCCTCGCAGACTCTCAAGCTGTCTCCTTCGCTGTCTCCCTCGCTGTCTCTCTCGCAGCCTCTCTCGCAGTCTCTCTCGCAGTCTCTCTCGCCATCTCTCTCGCAGTCTCTCTCGTTGTCTCCCTCGCTGTCTCTCTCGCAGTCTCTCTCGCCGTCTCTCTCGCTGTCTCCCTCGCTGTCTCCCTCGCTGTCTCCCTCGATGTCTCTCTCGCAGTCTCTCTCGCAGTCTCTCTCGCAGTCTCTCTCGCCGTCACCCTCGCCGACTCCCTCATTGTCTCTCTCGCAGTCTCCCTCGAAGTCTCTCTCGCAGTCTCACTCGCTGTCTCCCTCGCTGTCTCCCTCGCTGTCTCCATCGCTGTCTCCCTTGCAGTCTCTGTCGCTGTCTCCCTCGCAGTCTCTCTCTCTGTCTCCGGCCCTTTCTCCCTCGCTGTCTCCCTCACTGTCTCTCTCTCTGTCTCCCTTGCTGTGTCCCTCGCTGTCTCCTTCGCTGTCTCCCTCGCAGTCTTTTTCGCTGTCTCTCCCGCTGTCTCCCTCGCTGTCTCCCTCGCTGTCTCCCTCGCTGTCTCCCTCGCTGTCTCCTTCGCTGTCTTCCTCGCTCTGTACCTCGCTGTCTCTCTCGCAGTCTCTCTCGATGTCTCTCTCGGTGTCTCCCTTGCAGTCTCTGTCGCTGTCACCCTAGCAGCCTCCCTCGCAGTCTCTATCGCTGTCTTCCTCGCTGTCTCCCTCTCTGTCTCCATCGCTGTCTCATTCGCTGTCTCCCTCGCAGTCTCCCTCCCTCTCTACCTCGCTGTCTCTCTCGCTGTTTCTCTCGCTGTCTCTCTCGCAGTCTCTATCGCACTCTCTCGCCGTCTCTCTTGCTGTCACCCTCGCAGACTCTCAAGCTATCTCCTTTGCTGTCTCCCTCGCTGTCTCTCTCACAGCCTCTCTCGCAGTCTCTCTCGCAGTCTCTCTCGCCATCTCTCTCGCAGTCTCTCTCGCTGTCTCCCTCGCTGTCTCTCTCGCAGTCTCTCTCGCCGTCTCTCTCGCTGTCTCCCTCGCAGTCTCCCTCGCTGTCTCCCTCGATGTCTCTCTCGCAGTCTCTCTCGCAGTCTCTCTCGCTGTCACCCTCGCCGACTCCCTCATTGTCTCTCTCGCAGTCACCCTCGAAGTCTCTCTCGCAGTCTCACTCGCTGTCTCCCTCGCTGTCTCCATTGCTGTGTCCCTCGCTGTCTCCTTCGCTGTCTCCCTCGCAGTCTCTTTCGCTGTCTCTCTCGCTGTCTCCCTCGCTGTCTCCCTCGCTGTCTCCCTCGCAGTCTCTGTCGCTGACTCTGTCGCTGTCTACCTTGCTGTCTCCCTCGCTGTCTCCTTCGCTGTCTCCCTCGCTCTGTACCTCGCTGTCTCTCTCGCAGTCTCTCTCGATGTCTCTCTCGGTGTCTCCCTTGCAGTCTCTGTCGCTGTCTCCCTAGCAGCCTCCCTCGCAGTCTCTATCGCTGTCTCCCTCGCTGTCTCCCTCTCTATCTCCATCGCTGTCTCATTCGCTGTCTCCCTCGCAGTCTCTCTCGCTCTCTACCTCGCTGTCTCTCTCGCTGTCTCTCTCGCTGTCTCTCTCGCAGTCTCTCTCGCTCTCTCTCGCCGTCTCTCTCGCTGTCACCCTCGCAGACTCTCAAGCTGTCTCCTTTGCTGTCTCCCTCGCTGTCTCTCTCACAGCCTCTCTCGCAGTCTCTCTCACAGTCTCTCTCGCCATCTCTCTCGCAGTCTCTCTCGCTGTCTCCCTCGCTGTCTCTCTCGCAGTCTGTCTCGCCGTCTCTCTCGCTGTCTCCCTCGCTGTCTCCCTCGCTGTCTCCCTCGATGTCTCTCTCGCAGTCTCTCTCGCAGTCTCTCTCGCCGTCACCCTCGCCGACTCCCTCATTATCTCTCTCGCAGTCTCACTCGCTGTCTCCCTCGCTGTCTCCCTCGCTGTCTCACTCGCTGTCTCTCTCGCTGTCTCCCTTGCAGTCTCTGTCGCTGTCTCCCTTGCAGTCTCTCTCTCTGTCTCCCTCCCTTTCTCCCTCGTTGTCTCCCTCACTGTCTCTCTCTCAGTCTCCCTTGCTGTGTCCCTCGCTGTCTCCTTCGCTGTCTCCCTCGCAGTCTCTTTCGCAGTCTCTCTCGATGTCTCCCTCGCTGTCTCCCTCGCAGTCTCTGCCGCTGACTCTGTCGCTGCCTACCTTGCTGTCTCCCTCGCTGTCTCCTTCGCTGTCTCCCTCGCTCTGTACCTCGCTGTCTCTCTCGCAGTCTCTCTCGATGTCTCTCTCGCTGTCTCCATTGCAGTCTCTGTCGCTGTCTCCCTAGCAGTCTCCCTCGCAGTCTCTATCGCTGTCTCCCTCGCTGTCTCCCTCTCTGTCTCCATCGCAGTCTCATTCGCTGTCTCCCTCGCAGTCTCTCTCGCTCTCTACCTCGCTGTCTCTCTCGCAGTCTCCCTCGCTGTCTCCCTCGCTGTCTCCCTCGCTTTCTCATTCGCTGTCTCCCGTGCTGTCTCCCTTGCTCTCTGCCTCGCTGTCTCTCTCGCAGTCTCTCTCACTGTCTCTCTCACTGTCTCCCTTGCAGTCTCTGTCGCTATCTCCCTAGCAGTCTCCCTCGGAGTCTCTCTTGCTGTCTCCCTCGTTGTCTCCCTCGCTGTCCCTCTCTCTGTCTCTCTCTCTGTCTCCCTCGCTGTCTCCCTCGCTGTCTCCCTCGCTGTCTCCCTCGCTGTCTCCCTCGCAGTCTCTCTCGCTGTCTCACTCGCTGTCTCCTTCGCTGTCTCCCTCGCAGTCTCTGTCGCTGTCTCCCTCGCAGTCTCACTCGCTGTCTCCCTCGCAGTCTCACTCGCTGTCTCCCTCGCTGTCTCTCTCGCAGTCTCTCTCGCAGTCTCACTCGCTGTCTCCCTCGCTGTCGTGTCCATCGCTGTCATCTCCCTCGCTGTCTCCCTCGCTGACACCCTCGCAGTCTCTCTCACAGTCTCACTCGCTGTCTCCTTCGCTGTCACCCTCGCCGTCTCCCTCGCTGTCGTTCTCGCAGTCTCTGTCGCTGTCTCCCTCGCAGTCTCACTCGCTGTCTCCCTCGCAGTCTCACTCGCTGTCTCCCTCGCTGACTCCCTCGCAGTCTCTCTCGCAGTCTCACTCGCTGTCTCCCTCGCTGTCGTGTCCATCGCTGTCATCTCCCTCGCTGTCTCCCTCGCTGACACCCTCGCAGTCTCTCTCACAGACTCACTCGCTGTCTCCTTCGCTGTCACCCTCGCCGTCTCCATCGCTGTCGTTCTCGCAGTCTCTCTCGCTGTCTCCCTCGCTGTCTCTCCCGCGCTCTCTCTCGCTGTCTCCGTCGTTGTCTCCCTTGCAGTCTCTGTCGCTGTCTCCCTCGCAGTCTCTCTCTCTGTCTGCCTCGTTTTCTCCCTCGCTGTCTCCCTCGCTGTGACCTTCGCTGACTCCTTCACTTTCTCCCTCGCAGTCTCTTTCGCAGTCTCTCTCGCTGTCTCCCTCGCTGTCTCCCTCGCTGTCTCCCTCGCTGTCTCCCTCGCTGTCTCCTTCGCTGTCTCCCTCGCTCTGTACCTCGCTGTCTCTCTCGCAGTCTCTCTCGATGTCTCTCTCGGTGTCTCCCTTGCAGTCTCTGTCGCTGTCTCCCTAGCAGCCTCCCTCGCAGTCTCTATCGCTGTCTCCCTCGCTGTCTCCCTCTCTGTCTCCATCGCTGTCTCATTCGCTGTCTCCCTCGCAGTCTCTCTCGCTCTCTACCTCGCTGTCTCTCTCGCTGTCTCTCTCGCTGTCTCTCTCGCAGTCTCTCTCGCTCTCTCTCGCCGTCTCTCTCGCTGTCACCCTCGCAGACTCTCAAGCTGTCTCCTTTGCTGTCTCCCTCGCTGTCTCTCTCACAGCCTCTCTCGCAGTCTCTCTCGCAGTCTCTCTCGCCATCTCTCTCGCAGTCTCTCTCGCTGTCTCCCTCGCTGTCTCTCTCGCAGTCTGTCTCGCCGTCTCTCTCGCTGTCTCCCTCGCTGTCTCCCTCGCTGTCTCCCTCGATGTCTCTCTCGCAGTCTCTCTCGCAGTCTCTCTCGCCGTCACCCTCGCCGACTCCCTCATTATCTCTCTCGCAGTCTCACTCGCTGTCTCCCTCGCTGTCTCCCTCGCTGTCTCACTCGCTGTCTCTCTCGCTGTCTCCCTTGCGGTCTCTGTCGCTGTCTCCCTTGCAGTCTCTCTCTCTGTCTCCCTCCCTTTCTCCCTCGTTGTCTCCCTCACTGTCTCTCTCTCTGTCTCCCTTGCTGTGTCCCTCGCTGTCTCCTTCGCTGTCTCCCTCGCAGTCTCTTTCGCTGTCTCTCTCGATGTCTCCCTCGCTGTCTCCCTCGCTGTCTCCCTCGCAGTCTCTGCCGCTGACTCTGTCGCTGCCTACCTTGCTGTCTCCCTCGCTGTCTCCTTCGCTGTCTCCCTCGCTCTGTACCTCGCTGTCTCTCTCGCAGTCTCTCTCGATGTCTCCCTCGCTGTCTCCCTCTCTGTCTCCATCGCAGTCTCATTCGCTGTCTCCCTCGCAGTCTCTCTCGCTCTCTACCTCGCTGTCTCTCTCGCAGTCTCCCTCGCTGTCTCCCTCGCTGTCTCCCTCGCTTTCTCATTCGCTGTCTCCCGTGCTGTCTCCCTTGCTCTCTGCCTCGCTGTCTCTCTCGCAGTCTCTCTCACTGTCTCTCTCACTGTCTCCCTTGCAGTCTCTGTCGCTATCTCCCTAGCAGTCTCCCTCGGAGTCTCTCTTGCTGTCTCCCTCGTTGTCTCCCTCGCTGTCCCTCTCTCTGTCTCTCTCTCTGTCTCCCTCGCTGTCTCCCTCGCTGTCTCCCTCGCTGTCTCCCTCGCTGTCTCTCTCGCTGTCTCACTCGCTGTCTCCTTCGCTGTCTCCCTCGCAGTCTCTGTCGCTGTCTCCCTCGCAGTCTCACTCGCTGTCTCCCTCGCAGTCTCACTCGCTGTCTCCCTCGCTGTCTCTCTCGCAGTCTCTCTCGCAGTCTCACTCGCTGTCTCCCTCGCTGTCGTGTCCATCGCTGTCATCTCCCTCGCTGTCTCCCTCGCTGACACCCTCGCAGTCTCTCTCACAGTCTCACTCGCTGTCTCCTTCGCTGTCACCCTCGCCGTCTCCCTCGCTGTCGTTCTCGCAGTCTCTGTCGCTGTCTCCCTCGCAGTCTCACTCGCTGTCTCCCTCGCAGTCTCACTCGCTGTCTCCCTCGCTGACTCCCTCGCAGTCTCTCTCGCAGTCTCACTCGCTGTCTCCCTCGCTGTCGTGTCCATCGCTGTCATCTCCCTCGCTGTCTCCCTCGCTGACACCCTCGCAGTCTCTCTCACAGTCTCACTCGCTGTTTCCTTCGCTGTCACCCTCGCCGTCTCCCTCGCTGTCGTTCTCGCAGTCTCTCTCGCTGTCTCTCTCACTGTCCCTCTCGCTGTCTCCCTCGATGTCTCCGTCGCTGTCTCCCTCGCTTTCTCCCTCGCTGTCTCCCTCGCTGTCTCCCTCGCTGTCTCTCCCGCGCTCTCTCTCGCTGTCTCCGTCGTTGTCTCCCTTGCAGTCTCTGTCGCTGTCTCCCTCGCAGTCTCTCTCTCTGTCTGCCTCGTTTTCTCCCTCGCTGTCTCCCTCGCTGTGACCTTCGCTGACTCCTTCACTTTCTCCCTCGCAGTCTCTTTCGCTGTCTCTCTCGCTGTCTCCCTCGCTGTCAACGTCGCAGTCTCTGTCGCTGTCTCCCTCGCTGTCTCCCTCGCTCTCTGTCTCGCTGTTTCTCTCGCAGTCCATCTCGCAGTCTCTCTCGCTGTCTCCCTTGCAGTCTCTGTCGCTGTCTCCCTCGCAGTCTCTCTCGCTATCTCCCTGGCTGTCTCCCTCGCAGTCTCCCTCGCCATCTCTCTCGCTGTCTCCCTCGCTGACTCCCTTGCTGACTCCCACGCTGACTTCGTCGCAGTCTCTGTCGCAGTCTCCCTCGCTGTCTCCCTCGCTGTCGTCTCCCTCGCTGTCGTCTCCCTCGCTGTCTCCCTCGCTGACTCCCTTGCTGACTCCCACGCTGACTCCCTCGCAGTCTCTCTCGCAGTCTCACTCGCTGTCTCCCTCGCTGTCACCCTCGCCGTCTCCCTCGCTGTCGTTCTCGCAGTCTCTGTCGCTGTCTCTCTCGCTGTCTCTCTCGCTGTCTCCCTTGATGTATACATCGCTGTCTCCCTCGCTTTCTCCCTCGCTGTCTCCCTCGCTGTCTGCCTCGCTGTCTCTCACGCTGTCTCTCGCTGTCTCTCGCTGTCTCACTCGCTGTCTCCCTCGCTGTCACCCTCGCCGTCTCCCTCGCTGTCGTTCTCGCAGTCTCTGTCGCTGTCTCTCTCGCTGTCTCTCTCGCTGTCTCCCTCGATGTCTACATCGCTGTCTCCCTCGCTTTCTCCCTCGCTGTCTCCCTAGCTGTCTGCCTCGCTGTCTCTCACGCTGTCTCTCGCTGTCTCTCGCTGTCTCCCTCGCTGTCTCCCTCGCTGTCTCTCTCGCTGTCTCTCGCTCTCCCTCGCAGTGTCTCTCTCTGTCTGCCTCGTTTTCTCCCTCGCTGTCTCCCTCGCTGTGACCCTCGCTGACTCCTTCGCTTTCTCCCTCGCAATCTCTTTCGCTGTCTCTCTCGCTGTCTCCCTCGCTGTCTCCCTCGCTGTCAACCTCGCAGTCTCTGTCGCTGTCTCCCTCGCTGTCTCCCTCCCTCTCTGTCTCGCTGTTTCTCTCGCAGTCTCTCTCGCAGTCTCTCTCGCTGTCTCCCTTGCAGTCTCTGTCGCTGTCTCCCTCGCAGTCTCTCTCGCTATCTCCCTGGCTGTCTCCCTCGCAGTCTCCCTCGCCGTCTCTCTCGCTGTCTCACTCGCTGACTCCCTTGCTGACTCCCACGCTGACTCCCTCGCAGTCTCTCTCGCAGTCTCACTCGCTGTCTCCATCGCTGTCTCTCTCGCTGTCTCCCGCTGTCTCCGTCGCTGTCTCCCTCGCAGTCTCTCTCGCTGTCTCTTGCTCTCTCTCGCTGTCTCCCTGGCTGTCTCCCTGGCTGTCTCCCTCGCTTTCTCTCTCGCTGTCTCCCTCGCAGTCTCTCTCGCAGTCTCTCTCGCTGTCTCTCGCGCAGTCTCCCTCGCTGTCTCCCTCGCACTCTCTCGCTGTCTCCCTCGCACTCTCTTGCTGTCTCTCTCGCAGTCTGTCTCGCAGTCTCTCTCTCTCTGTCCCTCTCGCAGTCTCTCTCGCTGTCTCCATCGCTGTCTCCCTCGCAGTCTCTCGCTGTCTCCCTCGCAGTCTCTCTCGCTTTCTCTCTTGCAGACTATCTCACTGTCTCCCTCGCAGTCTCCCTCGCTGTCTCTCTCGCTGTCTCCCTCGCTGTCTCTCTCGCATCTGCCTCGCTGTCTCCATCGCTGTCTCCCTCGCTGTCTCCCTTGTTGACTCAATCGATGTCTCTCTCGCAGTCTCACTCGCTGTCTACCTCGCAGTCTCCCTCGCAGTCTGTCTCGCTGCCTCCTTCACTGTCTCCCTCGCAGTCTCTCTCGCTGTCTCCCTCGCTGTCTCCCTCGCTGTCAACCTCGCAGTCTCTTTCGCTGTCTCCCTCGCTGTCTCCCTCCCTCTCTGTCTCGCTGTTTCTCTCGCAGTCTCTCTCGCAGTCTCTCTCGCAGTCTCCCTTGCTGTCTCTGTCGCTGTCTCCCTCGCAGTCTCTCTCGCTATCTCCCTGGCTGTCTCCCTCGCAGTCTCCCTCGCCGTCTCTCTCGCTGTCTCCCTCGCTGACTCCCTTGCTGACTCCCACGCTGACTCCCTCGCAGTCTCTCTCGCAGTCTCACTCGCTGTCTCCATCGCTGTCTCTCTCGCTGTCTCTCGCTGTCTCTCGCTGTCTCCGTCGCTGTCTCCCTCGCAGTCTCTCTCGCTGTCTCTTGCTCTCTCTCGCTGTCTCCCTGGCTGTCTCCCTGGCTGTCTCCCTCGCTGTCTCTCTCGCTGTCTCCCTCGCAGTCTCTCTCGCAGTCTCTCTCGCTGTCTCTCGCGCAGTCTCCCTCGCTGTCTCCCTCGCACTCTCTCGCTGTCTCCCTCGCACTCTCTCGCTGTCTCTCTCGCAGTCTGTCTCGCAGTCTCTCTCTCTGTCTCTCTCGCAGTCTCTCTCGCTGTCTCCCTCGCTGTCTCCCTCGCAGTCTCTCGCTGTCTCCCTCGCAGTCTCTCTCGCTTTCTCTCTTGCAGACTATTTCACTGTCTCCCTCGCAGTCTCCCTCGCTGTCTCTCTCGCTGTCTCCCTCGCTGTCTCTCTCGCATCTGCCTCGCTGTCTCCATCGCTGTCTCCCTCGCTGTCTCCCTTGTTGACTCAATCGCTGTCTCTCTCGCAGTCTCACTCGCTGTCTCCCTCGCAGTCTCCCTCGCAGTCTGTCTCGCTGCCTCCTTCACTGTCTCCCTCGCAGTCTCTCTCGCTGTCTCCCTCGCTGTATCCATCGCAGTCTCCCTCGCAGTCTCTCTTGCTGTCTCTCTTGCAATGTCTCCTTCGCTGTCTCCCTCACTGACTCCATCGCTGTCTCTCTCGCAGTCTCTCTCGCTGTCTCCCTCGCAGTCTCTCTCGCTGTCTCCTTCGCTGTCTCCCTCGCTGTCTCCCTCGCTGTCTCACACGTTGACTCCCTCGCAGTCTGTCTTGCTGTCTCCTTCCTGTCTCCCACGCAGTCTCTCTCGCTGTCTCCCTCGCTGTCTCTCTCGCAGTTTCGCTCGCAGTCTCACTTGCAGTCTCTCTTGCTATATCTCCCTCGCTGTCTCCCTCACTGACTGCATCGCTTTCTCTCTCGCAGTCTCTCTCGCTGTCTCCCTCGCAGTCTCTCTCGCTGTCTCCCAAGCAGTCTCCCTCGCTGTCTCTCTCGCTGTCTCCCTCGCTGACTCCCTCGCTGACTCCCACGCTGACTCCCTCGCAGTCTCTCTCGCAGACTCACTCACTGTCTCCCTCGCTGTCGTCCCCCTCGCTGTTGTCTCGCTCGCTGACTCCCTCGCAGTCTCTCTCGCAGTCTCACACGCTGTCTCCCTCGCTGTCACACTCGCCGTCTCCCTCGCTGTCTCTCTCGCAGTCTCTCTCGCTGTCTCTCTCGCTGTCTCTCTCGCTGTCTCACTCGCAGTCTCCATCGCTGTCTCCCTCGCTTTCTCCCTCGTCTCCCTCGCTGTCTCCCTCGCTGTCTCTCACGCTGTCTCTCGCTGTCTCTCGCTGTCTCCCTCGCTGTCTCCCTCGCTGTCTCTCTCGCTGTCTCTCGCTCTCTCTCGCAGTCTCTCTCGCTGTCTCCCTCGCTCTCTCCCTCGCAGTCTCTCTCGCTGACTCCCTCGCTGTCTCTCTTGTAGTCTCTCTCGCAGTCTCTCTTGCTCTCTCCCTTGCTGTCTCTCTCGCAGTCTGTCTCGCTGTCTCCCTCGCAGTCTCTCTCGCTGTCTCCCTCGCTTTCTCCCTCGCTGTCTCCCTCGCTGTCTGCCTCGCTGTCTCTCACGCTGTCTCTCGCTGTCTCTCGCTGTCTCCCTCGCTGTCTCCCTCGCTGTCTCTCTCGCTGTCTCTCGCTCTCCCTCGCAGTCTCCCTCGCCGTCTCTTTCGCTGTCTCCCTCGCTGACTCCCTTGCTGACTCCCACGCTGACTCCCTCGCAGTCTCTCTCGCAGTCTCACTCGCTGTCTCCATTGCTGTCTCTCTCGCTGTCTCTCCCTGTCTCTCGCTGTCTCCGTCGCTGTCTCCCTCGCAGTCTCTCTCGCTGTCTCTTGCTCTCTCTCGCTGTCTCCCTGGCTGACTCCCTTGCTGACTCCCACGCTGACTCCCTCGCAGTCTCTCTCGCAGTCTCACTCGCTGTCTCCCTCGCTGTCGTCTCCCTCGCTGTCGTCTCCCTCGCTGTCTCCCTCGCTGACTCCCTCGCAGTCTCTCTCGCAGTCTCACTCGCTGTCTCCCTCGCTGTCACCCTCGCCGTCTCCCTCGCTGTCGTTCTCGCAGTCTCTGTCGCTGTCTCTCTCGCTGTCTCTCTCGCTGTCTCCCTCGATGTCTACATCGCTGTCTCCCTCGCTTTCTCCCTCGCTGTCTCCCTCGCTGTCTGCCTCGCTGTCTCTCACGCTGTCTCTCGCTGTCTCTCGCTGTCTCCCTCGCTGTCTCCCTCGCTGTCTCTCTCGCTGTCTCTCGCTCTCCCTCGCAGTGTCTCTCTCTGTCTGCCTCGTTTTCTCCCTCGCTGTCTCCCTCGCTGTGACCCTCGCTGACTCCTTCGCTTTCTCCCTCGCAGTCTCTTTCGCTGTCTCTCTCGCTGTCTCCCTCGCTGTCTCCCTCGCTGTCAACCTCGCAGTCTCTGTCGCTGTCTCCCTCGCTGTCTCCCTCCCTCTCTGTCTCGCTGTTTCTCTCGCAGTCTCTCTCGCAGTCTCTCTCGCTGTCTCCCTTGCAGTCTCTGTCGCTGTCTGCCTCGCAGTCTCTCTCGCTATCTCCCTGGCTGTCTCCCTCGCAGTCTCCCTCGCCGTCTCTCTCGCTGTCTCACTCGCTGACTCCCTTGCTGACTCCCACGCTGACTCCCTCGCAGTCTCTCTCGCAGTCTCACTCGCTGTCTCCATCGCTGTCTCTCTCGCTGTCTCCCGCTGTCTCCGTCGCTGTCTCCCTCGCAGTCTCTCTCGCTGTCTCTTGCTCTCTCTCGCTGTCTCCCTGGCTGTCTCCCTGGCTGTCTCCCTCGCTTTCTCTCTCGCTGTCTCCCTCGCAGTCTCTCTCGCAGTCTCTCTCGCTGTCTCTCGCGCAGTATCCCTCGCTGTCTCCCTCGCACTCTCTCGCTGTCTCCCTCGCACTCTCTTGCTGTCTCTCTCGCAGTCTGTCTCGCAGTCTCTCTCTCTCTGTCCCTCTCGCAGTCTCTCTCGCTGTCTCCATCGCTGTCTCCCTCGCAGTCTCTCGCTGTCTCCCTCGCAGTCTCTCTCGCTTTCTCTCTTGCAGACTATCTCACTGTCTCCCTCGCAGTCTCCCTCGCTGTCTCTCTCGCTGTCTCCCTCGCTGTCTCTCTCGCATCTGCCTCGCTGTCTCCATCGCTGTCTCCCTCGCTGTCTCCCTTGTTGACTCAATCGATGTCTCTCTCGCAGTCTCACTCGCTGTCTACCTCGCAGTCTCCCTCGCAGTCTGTCTCGCTGCCTCCTTCACTGTCTCCCTCGCAGTCTCTCTCGCTGTCTCCCTCGCTGTCTCCCTCGCTGTCAACCTCGCAGTCTCTTTCGCTGTCTCCCTCGCTGTCTCCCTCCCTCTCTGTCTCGCTGTTTCTCTCGCAGTCTCTCTCGCAGTCTCTCTCGCAGTCTCCCTTGCTGTCTCTGTCGCTGTCTCCCTCGCAGTCTCTCTCGCTATCTCCCTGGCTGTCTCCCTCGCAGTCTCCCTCGCCGTCTCTCTCGCTGTCTCCCTCGCTGACTCCCTTGCTGACTCCCACGCTGACTCCCTCGCAGTCTCTCTCGCAGTCTCACTCGCTGTCTCCATCGCTGTCTCTCTCGCTGTCTCTCGCTGTCTCTCGCTGTCTCCGTCGCTGTCTCCCTCGCAGTCTCTCTCGCTGTCTCTTGCTCTCTCTCGCTGTCTCCCTGGCTGTCTCCCTGGCTGTCTCCCTCGCTGTCTCTCTCGCTGTCTCCCTCGCAGTCTCTCTCGCAGTCTCTCTCGCTGTCTCTCGCGCAGTCTCCCTCGCTGTCTCCCTCGCACTCTCTCGCTGTCTCCCTCGCACTCTCTCGCTGTCTCTCTCGCAGTCTGTCTCGCAGTCTCTCTCTCTGTCTCTCTCGCAGTCTCTCTCGCTGTCTCCCTCGCTGTCTCCCTCGCAGTCTCTCGCTGTCTCCCTCGCAGTCTCTCTCGCTTTCTCTCTTGCAGACTATTTCACTGTCTCCCTCGCAGTCTCCCTCGCTGTCTCTCTCGCTGTCTCCCTCGCTGTCTCTCTCGCATCTGCCTCGCTGTCTCCATCGCTGTCTCCCTCGCTGTCTCCCTTGTTGACTCAATCGCTGTCTCTCTCGCAGTCTCACTCGCTGTCTCCCTCGCAGTCTCCCTCGCAGTCTGTCTCGCTGCCTCCTTCACTGTCTCCCTCGCAGTCTCTCTCGCTGTCTCCCTCGCTGTATCCATCGCAGTCTCCCTCGCAGTCTCTCTTGCTGTCTCTCTTGCAATGTCTCCTTCGCTGTCTCCCTCACTGACTCCATCGCTGTCTCTCTCGCAGTCTCTCTCGCTGTCTCCCTCGCAGTCTCTCTCGCTGTCTCCTTCGCTGTCTCCCTCGCTGTCTCCCTCGCTGTCTCACACGTTGACTCCCTCGCAGTCTGTCTTGCTGTCTCCTTCCTGTCTCCCACGCAGTCTCTCTCGCTGTCTCCCTCGCTGTCTCTCTCGCAGTTTCGCTCGCAGTCTCACTTGCAGTCTCTCTTGCTATATCTCCCTCGCTGTCTCCCTCACTGACTGCATCGCTTTCTCTCTCGCAGTCTCTCTCGCTGTCTCCCTCGCAGTCTCTCTCGCTGTCTCCCAAGCAGTCTCCCTCGCTGTCTCTCTCGCTGTCTCCCTCGCTGACTCCCTCGCTGACTCCCACGCTGACTCCCTCGCAGTCTCTCTCGCAGACTCACTCGCTGTCTCCCTCGCTGTCGTCCCCCTCGCTGTTGTCTCGCTCGCTGACTCCCTCGCAGTCTCTCTCGCAGTCTCACACGCTGTCTCCCTCGCTGTCACACTCGCCGTCTCCCTCGCTGTCTCTCTCGCAGTCTCTCTCGCTGTCTCTCTCGCTGTCTCTCTCGCTGTCTCACTCGCAGTCTCCATCGCTGTCTCCCTCGCTTTCTCCCTCGTCTCCCTCGCTGTCTCTCGCTGTCTCTCGCTGTCTCCCTCGCTGTCTCCCTCGCTGTCTCTCTCGCTGTCTCTCGCTCTCTCTCGCAGTCTCTCTCGCTGTCTCCCTCGCTCTCTCCCTCGCAGTCTCTCTCGCTGACTCCCTCGCTGTCTCTCTTGTAGTCTCTCTCGCAGTCTCTCTTGCTCTCTCCCTTGCTGTCTCTCTCGCAGTCTGTCTCGCTGTCTCATTCGTAGTCTCTCTCGCTGTCTCCCTCGTTGACTCCCTCATTGACTCCCTCGCTGTCTCTCTCGCAGTCTCTCTCGCTTTCTCCCTCGCAGTCTCCCTCACAGTCTGTCTCGCTGTCTCCTTCACTGTCTCCCTCGCAGTCTCTCTCGCTGTCTCCCTCGCTGTATCCCTCGCAGTCTCCCTCGCACTCTCTCTTGCTGTCTCCTTCGCTGTCTCCCTCGCTGTCTCCCTCGCTGTCTCCCTCACTGACTCCATCGCTGTCTCTCTCGCTGTCTCTCTCGCAGTCTCTCTCGCTGTCCCCCTCGCAGTCTCTCTCGCTGTCTCCTTCGCTGTCTCCCTCGCTGTCTCCCTCGCTGTCTCCCTCGCTGTCTCCCTCGCAGTCTCTCTCGCTATCTCCCTGGCTGTCTCCCTCGCAGTCTCTCTCGCTGTCTCCCTCGCAGTCTCTCTCGCTGTCTCCTTCGCTGTCTCCCTCGATGTCTCCCTCGCTGTCTCCCTCGCTGTCTCTCTCGCTATCTCCCTGGCTGTCTTCCTCACAGTCTCTCTCGCTGTCTCCCTCGCTGTCTCCCTCGCTGTCTCTCTCGCAGTCTCTCTCGCTGTCTCCTTCGCTGTCTCCCTCGCTGTCTCCCTCGCTGTCTCCCTCGCTGTCTCCCTCGCAGTCTCTCTCGCTAGCTCCCTGGCTGTCTCCCTCGCAGTCTCTCTCGCTGTCTCCCTCGCAGTCTCTCTCGCTGTCTCCTTCGCTGTCTCCCTCGATGTCTCCCTCGCTGTCTCCCTCGCAGTCTCTCTCGCTATCTCCCTGGCTGTCTCCCTCGCAGTCTCTCTCGCTGTCTCCCTCGCAGTCTCTCTCGCTGTCTCCTTCGCTGTCTCCCTCGATGTCTCCCTCGCTGTCTCCCTCGCTGTCTCTCTCGCTATCTCCCTGGCTGTCTTCCTCGCAGTCTCTCTCGCTGTCTCCCTCGCTGTCTCCCTCGCTGTCTCTCTCACAGTCTCTCACGCAGTCTCCCTCGCTGTCTCCCTCGCTGTCTCTCTCGCTGTCTGCCGCGCTGTCTCCATCGCTGTCTCTCTCGCTGTCTCTCGCTGTCTCCCTCGCTGTCTCCCTCGCACTCTCTATCGCTGTCTCTCGCTCTCTCTCGCTGTCTCTCTCGGTGTCTCCCTGGCTGTCTCCCTCGCTGCCTCTCTCGCTGTCTCCCTCGCTGTCTCTCTCGCAGTCTCTCCCGCATTCTCCCTAGCTGTCTCCATGGCACTCTCTCGCAGTCTCTCTCACAGACTCTCTCGCTGTCTCTCTCGCAGTCTCTCTCGCTGTCTCTCTCGCAGTCTCTCGCTGTCTCCCTCGCAGTCTCTCTCGCTTTCTCTCTTGCAGACTATCTCGCTGTCTTCCTCGCAGTCTCCCTCGCTGTCTCTCTCGCTGTCTGCCTCGCTGTCTCCATCGCTGTCTCCCTCGCTGTCTCACTCGCTGTCTCCCTCGTTGACTCCCTCGCTGTCTCCCTCGCAGTCTCACTCGCAGTCTGTCTCGCTGTCTCCTTCGCTTTCTCCCTCACAGTCTCTCTCGCTGTCTCCCTCGCAGTCTCCCTCGCAGTCTCTCTCGCTTTCTCTCTTGCAGACTATCTCGCTGTCTTCCTCGCAGTCTCCCTCGCTGTCTGTCTCGCTGTCTCCCTCGCTGTCTCTCTCGCTGTCTGTCTCGCTGTCTCCATCGCTGTCTCCCTCGCTGTCTCACTCGCTGTCTCCCTCGTTGACTCCCATGCTGTCTCACTCGCAGTCTCTCTCGCTGTCTCCCTCGCAGTCTCACTCGCAGTCTGTCTCGCTGTCTCCTTCACTTTCTCCCTCACAGTCTCTCTCGCTGTCTCCCTCGCTGTCTCCCTCGCAATCTCCCTCGCAGTCTCTCTTGCCGTCTCTCTTGCTATGTCTCCCTCGCTGTCTCCCTCACAGTCTCTCTCGCTGTCTTCGCTCTCTCCCTCGCTGTCTCCTTCACTGTCTCCCTTGCAGTCTCTCTCGCTATCTCCCTGGCTGTCTCCCTCGCAGTCTCCCTCGCAGTCTCTCTCGCTGTCTCCCTCGCTGACTCCCTCGCTGACTCCCACGCTGACTCCCTCGCAGTGTCTCTCGCAGTCTCACTCGCTGTCTTCCTCGCTGTCGTCTCCCTCGCTGTCGTCTCCCTCACTGTCTCTCTCGCAGTCTCTCTCGCAGTCTCTCTCGCAGTCTCTCTCGCTGTCTCCCTCGCTTTCACCCTAGCCGTCTCCCTCGCTGTCTCTCTCGCAGTCTCTCTCGCCGTCTCTCTCGCTGTCTCCCTCGCTGACTCCCTCGCTGACTCCCACGCTGACTCCCTCGCAGTCTCTCTCGCAGACTCACTCGCTGTCTCCCTCGCTGTCGTCCCCCTCGCTGTCTCTCTCGCTGTCTCACTCGCAGTCTCCATCGCTGTCTCCCTCGCTTTCTCCCTCGTTGTCTCCCTCGCTGTCTCCCTCGCTGTCTCTCACGTTGTCTCTCGCTGTCTCTCGCTCTCTCCCTCGCTGTCTCCCTCGCTGTCTCCCTCGCTGTCTCTCTCGCTGTCTCTCGCTCTCTCTCGCAGTCTCTCTCGCTGTCTCCCTCGCACTCTCCCTCGCAGTCTCTCTCGCTGACTCCCTCGCTGTCTCTCTTGTAGTCTCTCTCGCAGTCTCTCTTGCTCTCTCCCTTGCTGTCTCTCTCGCAGTCTCTCTCGCTGTCTCCTTCGTAGTCTCTCTCGCTGGCTCCCTCGTTGACTCCCTCATTGACACCCTCGCTGTCTCTCTCGCAGTCTCTCTCGCTATCTCCCTCGCAGTCTCCCTCACAGTCTGTCTCGCTGTCTCCTTTACTGTCTCCCTCGCAGTCTCTCTCGCTGTCTCCCTCGCTGTATCCCTCGCAGTCTCCCTCGCAGTCTCTCTTGTTGTCTCCTTCGCTGTCTCCCTCGCTTTCTCCCTCGCTGTCTTCCTCGCTGTCTGCCTCGCTGTCTCTCACGCTGTCTCTCGCTGTCTCTCGCTGTCTCCCTCGCTGTCTCCCTCGCTGTCTCTCTCGCTGTCTCTCGCTCTCCCTCGCAGTCTCCCTCGCCGTCTCTTTCGCTGTCTCCCTCGCTGACTCCCTTGCTGACTCCCACGCTGACTCCCTCGCAGTCTCTCTCGCAGTCTCACTCGCTGTCTCCATTGCTGTCTCTCTCGCTGTCTCTCCCTGTCTCTCGCTGTCTCCGTCGCTGTCTCCCTCGCAGTCTCTCTCGCTGTCTCTTGCTCTCTCTCGCTGTCTCCCTGGCTGACTCCCTTGCTGACTCCCACGCTGACTCCCTCGCAGTCTCTCTCGCAGTCTCACTCGCTGTCTCCCTCGCTGTCGTCTCCCTCGCTGTCGTCTCCCTCGCTGTCTCCCTCGCTGACTCCCTCGCAGTCTCTCTCGCAGTCTCACTCGCTGTCTCCCTCGCTGTCACCCTCGCCGTCTCCCTCGCTGTCGTTCTCGCAGTCTCTGTCGCTGTCTCTCTCGCTGTCTCTCTCGCTGTCTCCCTCGATGTCTACATCGCTGTCTCCCTCGCTTTCTCCCTCGCTGTCTCCCTCGCTGTCTGCCTCGCTGTCTCTCACGCTGTCTCTCGCTGTCTCTCGCTGTCTCCCTCGCTGTCTCCCTCGCTGTCTCTCTCGCTGTCTCTCGCTCTCCCTCGCAGTGTCTCTCTCTGTCTGCCTCGTTTTCTCCCTCGCTGTCTCCCTCGCTGTGACCCTCGCTGACTCCTTCGCTTTCTCCCTCGCAGTCTCTTTCGCTGTCTCTCTCGCTGTCTCCCTCGCTGTCTCCCTCGCTGTCAACCTCGCAGTCTCTGTCGCTGTCTCCCTCGCTGTCTCCCTCCCTCTCTGTCTCGCTGTTTCTCTCGCAGTCTCTCTCGCAGTCTCTCTCGCTGTCTCCCTTGCAGTCTCTGTCGCTGTCTGCCTCGCAGTCTCTCTCGCTATCTCCCTGGCTGTCTCCCTCGCAGTCTCCCTCGCCGTCTCTCTCGCTGTCTCACTCGCTGACTCCCTTGCTGACTCCCACGCTGACTCCCTCGCAGTCTCTCTCGCAGTCTCACTCGCTGTCTCCATCGCTGTCTCTCTCGCTGTCTCCCGCTGTCTCCGTCGCTGTCTCCCTCGCAGTCTCTCTCGCTGTCTCTTGCTCTCTCTCGCTGTCTCCCTGGCTGTCTCCCTGGCTGTCTCCCTCGCTTTCTCTCTCGCTGTCTCCCTCGCAGTCTCTCTCGCAGTCTCTCTCGCTGTCTCTCGCGCAGTATCCCTCGCTGTCTCCCTCGCACTCTCTCGCTGTCTCCCTCGCACTCTCTTGCTGTCTCTCTCGCAGTCTGTCTCGCAGTCTCTCTCTCTCTGTCCCTCTCGCAGTCTCTCTCGCTGTCTCCATCGCTGTCTCCCTCGCAGTCTCTCGCTGTCTCCCTCGCAGTCTCTCTCGCTTTCTCTCTTGCAGACTATCTCACTGTCTCCCTCGCAGTCTCCCTCGCTGTCTCTCTCGCTGTCTCCCTCGCTGTCTCTCTCGCATCTGCCTCGCTGTCTCCATCGCTGTCTCCCTCGCTGTCTCCCTTGTTGACTCAATCGATGTCTCTCTCGCAGTCTCACTCGCTGTCTACCTCGCAGTCTCCCTCGCAGTCTGTCTCGCTGCCTCCTTCACTGTCTCCCTCGCAGTCTCTCTCGCTGTCTCCCTCGCTGTCTCCCTCGCTGTCAACCTCGCAGTCTCTTTCGCTGTCTCCCTCGCTGTCTCCCTCCCTCTCTGTCTCGCTGTTTCTCTCGCAGTCTCTCTCGCAGTCTCTCTCGCAGTCTCCCTTGCTGTCTCTGTCGCTGTCTCCCTCGCAGTCTCTCTCGCTATCTCCCTGGCTGTCTCCCTCGCAGTCTCCCTCGCCGTCTCTCTCGCTGTCTCCCTCGCTGACTCCCTTGCTGACTCCCACGCTGACTCCCTCGCAGTCTCTCTCGCAGTCTCACTCGCTGTCTCCATCGCTGTCTCTCTCGCTGTCTCTCGCTGTCTCTCGCTGTCTCCGTCGCTGTCTCCCTCGCAGTCTCTCTCGCTGTCTCTTGCTCTCTCTCGCTGTCTCCCTGGCTGTCTCCCTGGCTGTCTCCCTCGCTGTCTCTCTCGCTGTCTCCCTCGCAGTCTCTCTCGCAGTCTCTCTCGCTGTCTCTCGCGCAGTCTCCCTCGCTGTCTCCCTCGCACTCTCTCGCTGTCTCCCTCGCACTCTCTCGCTGTCTCTCTTGCAGTCTGTCTCGCAGTCTCTCTCTCTGTCTCTCTCGCAGTCTCTCTCGCTGTCTCCCTCGCTGTCTCCCTCGCAGTCTCTCGCTGTCTCCCTCGCAGTCTCTCTCGCTTTCTCTCTTGCAGACTATTTCACTGTCTCCCTCGCAGTCTCCCTCGCTGTCTCTCTCGCTGTCTCCCTCGCTGTCTCTCTCGCATCTGCCTCGCTGTCTCCATCGCTGTCTCCCTCGCTGTCTCCCTTGTTGACTCAATCGCTGTCTCTCTCGCAGTCTCACTCGCTGTCTCCCTCGCAGTCTCCCTCGCAGTCTGTCTCGCTGCCTCCTTCACTGTCTCCCTCGCAGTCTCTCTCGCTGTCTCCCTCGCTGTATCCATCGCAGTCTCCCTCGCAGTCTCTCTTGCTGTCTCTCTTGCAATGTCTCCTTCGCTGTCTCCCTCACTGACTCCATCGCTGTCTCTCTCGCAGTCTCTCTCGCTGTCTCCCTCGCAGTCTCTCTCGCTGTCTCCTTCGCTGTCTCCCTCGCTGTCTCCCTCGCTGTCTCACACGTTGACTCCCTCGCAGTCTGTCTTGCTGTCTCCTTCCTGTCTCCCACGCAGTCTCTCTCGCTGTCTCCCTCGCTGTCTCTCTCGCAGTTTCGCTCGCAGTCTCACTTGCAGTCTCTCTTGCTATATCTCCCTCGCTGTCTCCCTCACTGACTGCATCGCTTTCTCTCTCGCAGTCTCTCTCGCTGTCTCCCTCGCAGTCTCTCTCGCTGTCTCCCAAGCAGTCTCCCTCGCTGTCTCTCTCGCTGTCTCTCTCGCAGACTCACTCGCTGTCTCCCTCGCTGTCGTCCCCCTCGCTGTTGTCTCGCTCGCTGACTCCCTCGCAGTCTCTCTCGCAGTCTCACACGCTGTCTCCCTCGCTGTCACACTCGCCGTCTCCCTCGCTGTCTCTCTCGCAGTCTCTCTCGCTGTCTCTCTCGCTGTCTCTCTCGCTGTCTCACTCGCAGTCTCCATCGCTGTCTCCCTCGCTTTCTCCCTCGTCTCCCTCGCTGTCTCCCTCGCTGTCTCTCACGCTGTCTCTCGCTGTCTCTCGCTGTCTCCCTCGCTGTCTCCCTCGCTGTCTCTCTCGCTGTCTCTCGCTCTCTCTCGCAGTCTCTCTCGCTGACTCCCTCGCTGTCTCTCTTGTAGTCTCTCTCGCAGTCTCTCTTGCTCTCTCCCTTGCTGTCTCTCTCGCAGTCTGTCTCGCTGTCTCATTCGTAGTCTCTCTCGCTGTCTCCCTCGTTGACTCCCTCATTGACTCCCTCGCTGTCTCTCTCGCAGTCTCTCTCGCTTTCTCCCTCGCAGTCTCCCTCACAGTCTGTCTCGCTGTCTCCTTCACTGTCTCCCTCGCAGTCTCTCTCGCTGTCTCCCTCGCTGTATCCCTCGCAGTCTCCCTCGCACTCTCTCTTGCTGTCTCCTTCGCTGTCTCCCTCGCTGTCTCCCTCGCTGTCTCCCTCACTGACTCCATCGCTGTCTCTCTCGCTGTCTCTCTCGCAGTCTCTCTCGCTGTCCCCCTCGCAGTCTCTCTCGCTGTCTCCTTCGCTGTCTCCCTCGCTGTCTCCCTCGCTGTCTCCCTCGCTGTCTCCCTCGCAGTCTCTCTCGCTATCTCCCTGGCTGTCTCCCTCGCAGTCTCTCTCGCTGTCTCCCTCGCAGTCTCTCTCGCTGTCTCCTTCGCTGTCTCCCTCGATGTCTCCCTCGCTGTCTCCCTCGCTGTCTCTCTCGCTATCTCCCTGGCTGTCTTCCTCACAGTCTCTCTCGCTGTCTCCCTCGCTGTCTCCCTCGCTGTCTCTCTCGCAGTCTCTCTCGCTGTCTCCTTCGCTGTCTCCCTCGCTGTCTCCCTCGCTGTCTCCCTCGCTGTCTCCCTCGCAGTCTCTCTCGCTAGCTCCTTGGCTGTCTCCCTCGCAGTCTCTCTCGCTGTCTCCCTCGCAGTCTCTCTCGCTGTCTCCTTCGCTGTCTCCCTCGATGTCTCCCTCGCTGTCTCCCTCGCAGTCTCTCTCGCTATCTCCCTGGCTGTCTCCCTCGCAGTCTCTCTCGCTGTCTCCCTCGCAGTCTCTCTCGCTGTCTCCTTCGCTGTCTCCCTCGATGTCTCCCTCGCTGTCTCCCTCGCTGTCTCTCTCGCTATCTCCCTGGCTGTCTTCCTCGCAGTCTCTCTCGCTGTCTCCCTCGCTGTCTCCCTCGCTGTCTCTCTCACAGTCTCTCACGCAGTCTCCCTCGCTGTCTCCCTCGCTGTCTCTCTCGCTGTCTGCCGCGCTGTCTCCATCGCTGTCTCTCTCGCTGTCTCTCGCTGTCTCCCTCGCTGTCTCCCTCGCACTCTCTATCGCTGTCTCTCGCTCTCTCTCGCTGTCTCTCTCGGTGTCTCCCTGGCTGTCTCCCTCGCTGCCTCTCTCGCTGTCTCCCTCGCTGTCTCTCTCGCAGTCTCTCCCGCATTCTCCCTAGCTGTCTCCATGGCACTCTCTCGCAGTCTCTCTCACAGACTCTCTCGCTGTCTCTCTCGCAGTCTCTCTCGCTGTCTCTCTCGCAGTCTCTCGCTGTCTCCCTCGCAGTCTCTCTCGCTTTCTCTCTTGCAGACTATCTCGCTGTCTTCCTCACAGTCTCCCTCGCTGTCTCTCTCGCTGTCTGCCTCGCTGTCTCCATCGCTGTCTCCCTCGCTGTCTCACTCGCTGTCTCCCTCGTTGACTCCCTCGCTGTCTCCCTCGCAGTCTCACTCGCAGTCTGTCTCGCTGTCTCCTTCGCTTTCTCCCTCACAGTCTCTCTCGCTGTCTCCCTCGCAGTCTCCCTCGCAGTCTCTCTCGCTTTCTCTCTTGCAGACTATCTCGCTGTCTTCCTCGCAGTCTCCCTCGCTGTCTGTCTCGCTGTCTCCCTCGCTGTCTCTCTCGCTGTCTGTCTCGCTGTCTCCATCGCTGTCTCCCTCGCTGTCTCACTCGCTGTCTCCCTCGTTGACTCCCATGCTGTCTCACTCGCAGTCTCTCTCGCTGTCTCCCTCGCAGTCTCACTCGCAGTCTGTCTCGCTGTCTCCTTCACTTTCTCCCTCACAGTCTCTCTCGCTGTCTCCCTCGCTGTCTCCCTCGCAATCTCCCTCGCAGTCTCTCTTGCCGTCTCTCTTGCTATGTCTCCCTCGCTGTCTCCCTCACAGTCTCTCTCGCTGTCTACTTCGCTCTCTCCCTCGCTGTCTCCTTCACTGTCTCCCTTGCAGTCTCTCTCGCTATCTCCCTGGCTGTCTCCCTCGCAGTCTCCCTCGCAGTCTCTCTCGCTGTCTCCCTCGCTGACTCCCTCGCTGACTCCCACGCTGACTCCCTCGCAGTGTCTCTCGCAGTCTCACTCGCTGTCTTCCTCGCTGTCGTCTCCCTCGCTGTCGTCTCCCTCACTGTCTCTCTCGCAGTCTCTCTCGCAGTCTCTCTCGCAGTCTCTCTCGCTGTCTCCCTCGCTTTCACCCTAGCCGTCTCCCTCGCTGTCTCTCTCGCAGTCTCTCTCGCCGTCTCTCTCGCTGTCTCCCTCGCTGACTCCCTCGCTGACTCCCACGCTGACTCCCTCGCAGTCTCTCTCGCAGACTCACTCGCTGTCTCCCTCGCTGTCGTCCCCCTCGCTGTCTCTCTCGCTGTCTCACTCGCAGTCTCCATCGCTGTCTCCCTCGCTTTCTCCCTCGTTGTCTCCCTCGCTGTCTCCCTCGCTGTCTCTCACGTTGTCTCTCGCTGTCTCTCGCTCTCTCCCTCGCTGTCTCCCTCGCTGTCTCCCTCGCTGTCTCTCTCGCTGTCTCTCGCTCTCTCTCGCAGTCTCTCTCGCTGTCTCCCTCGCACTCTCCCTCGCAGTCTCTCTCGCTGACTCCCTCGCTGTCTCTCTTGTAGTCTCTCTCGCAGTCTCTCTTGCTCTCTCCCTTGCTGTCTCTCTCGCAGTCTCTCTCGCTGTCTCCTTCGTAGTCTCTCTCGCTGGCTCCCTCGTTGACTCCCTCATTGACACCCTCGCTGTCTCTCTCGCAGTCTCTCTCGCTATCTCCCTCGCAGTCTCCCTCACAGTCTGTCTCGCTGTCTCCTTTACTGTCTCCCTCGCAGTCTCTCTCGCTGTCTCCCTCGCTGTATCCCTCGCAGTCTCCCTCGCAGTCTCTCTTGTTGTCTCCTTCGCTGTCTCCCTCGCTGTCTCCCTCGCTGTCTCCCTCACTGACTCCATCGCTGTCTCTCTCGCTGTCTCCCTCGCTGTCTCCCTCGCTGTCTCCCTCGCAGTCTCTCTCGCTATCTCCCTGGCTGTCTCCCTCGCAGTCCCTCTCGCTGTCTCCCTCGCAGTCTCTCTCACTGTCTCCTTCGCTGTCTCCCTCGCTGTTTCCCTCGCTGTCTCCCTCGCAGTCTCTCTAGCTATCTCCCTGGCTGTCTTCCTCGCAGTCTCTCTCGCTGTCTCACTCGCTGTCTCCCTCGCTGTCTCTCTCGCAGTCTCTCTCGCAGTCTCTCTCGCAGTCTCTCTCGCTGTCTCTCTCGCTGTCTCCCTCGCTGTCTCTCTCGCTGTCTGCCGCGCTGTCTCCATCGCTGTCTCTCTCGCTGTCTCTCGCTGTCTCCCTCGCTGTCTCCCTCGCAGTCTCTATCGCTGTCTCTCGCTCTCTCTCGCTGTGTCTCTCGGTGTCTCACTGGCTGTCTCCCTCGCAGTCTCTCTCGCAGTCTCTCTCGCTGTCTCTCTCACTGTCTCCTTCGCTGTCTCCCTCGCTGTCTCCCTCGCTGTCTCCCTCGCAGTCTCTCTAGCTATCTCCCTGGCTGTTTTCCTCGCAGTCTCTCTCGCTGTCTCCCTCGCTGTCTCCCTTTCTGTCTCTCTCGCAGTCTCTCTCGCAGTCTCTCTCGCAGTCTCTCTCGCTGTCTCTCTCGCTGTCTCCCTCGCTGTCTCTCTCGCTGTCTGCCGCGCTGTCTCCATCGGTGTCTCTCTCGCTGTCTCTCGCTGTCTCCCTCGCTGTCTCCCTCGCAGTCTCTATCTCTGTCTCTCGCTCTCTCTCGCTGTGTCTCTCGGTGTCTCACTGGCTGTCTCCCTCGCTTTCTCTCCCTCTGTCTCCCTCGCTGTCTCTCCCGCAGTCTCCCTAGCTGTCTCCAGGGCACTCTCTCGCAGTCTCTCTCACAGACTCTCTCGCTGTCTCTCTCGCAGTCTCTCACGCTGTCTCCCTCGCAGTCTCTCGCTGTCTCCCTCGCAGTCTCTCTCGCTTTCTCTCTCGCTGTCTCCCTCGCTGTCTCTCTCGCTGTCTGCCGCGCTGTCTCCATCGCTGTCTCTCTCGCTGTCTCTCGCTGTCTCCCTCGCTGTCTCCCTCGCAGTCTCTATCTCTGTCTCTCGCTCTCTCTCGCTGTGTCTCTCGGTGTCTCACAGGCTGTCTCCCTCGCTTTCTCTCCCTCTGTCTCCCTCGCTGTCTCTCCCGCAGTCTTCCTAGCTGTCTCCATGGCACTCTCTCGCAGTCTCTCTCACAGACTCTCTCGCTGTCTCTCTCGCAGTCTCTCACGCTGTCTCCCTCGCAGTCTCTCGTTCTCTTCCTCGCAGTCTCCCTCGCTGTCTCTCTCGCTGTCTCCCTCGCTGTCTCTCTCGCTGTCTGCCTCGCTGTCTCCATCGCTGTCTCCCTCGCTGTCTCACTCGCTGTCTCCCTCGTTGACTCCCTCGCTGTCTCACTCGCAGTCTCCCTCGCTGTCTCCCTCGCAGTCTCCCTCGCAGTCTGTCTCGCTGTCTCCTTCGCTTTCTCCCTCACAGATTCTCTCGCTGTCTCCCTCGCTGTCTCTCTCGCTGTCTCTCTCGCAGTCTCTCTCGCTGTCCCCCTCGCAGTCTCTCACGCTGTCTCCTTCGCTGTCTCCCTCGCTGTCTCCCTCGCTGTCTCCCTCGCTGTCTCCCTCGCAGTCTCTCTCGCTGTCTCCCTCGCTGTCTCCCTCGCTGTCTCTCTCGCAGTCTCTCTCGCAGTCTCACTCGCAGTCTCTCTCGCTGTCTCTCTCGCTGTCTCCCTCGCTGTCTCTCTCGCTGTCTGCCGCGCTGTCTCCATCGCTGTCTCTCTCGCTGTCTCTCGCTGTCTCCCTCGCTGTCTCCCTCGCAGTCTCTATCGCTGTCTCTCGCTCTCTCTCGCTGTCTCTCTCACAGACTCTCTCGCTGTCTCTCTCGCAGTCTCTCACGCTGTCTCCCTCGCAGTCTCTCGCTGTCTCCCTCGCAGTCTCTCTCGCTTTCTCTCTTGCAGACTATCTCGTTGTCTTCCTCGCAGTCTCCCTCGCTGTCTCTCTCGCTGTCTCCCTCGCTGTCTCTCTCGCTGTCTGCCTCGCTGTCTCCATCGCTGTCTCCCTCGCTGTCTCACTCGCTGTCTCCCTCGTTGACTCCCTCGCTGTCTCACTCGCAGCCTCCCTCGCTGTCTCCCTCGCAGTCTCCCTCGCAGTCTGTCTCGCTGTCTCCTTCGCTTTCTCCCTCACAGACTCTCTCGCTGTCTCCCTCGCTGTCTCTCTCGCTGTCTCTCTCGCAGTCTCTCTCGCTGTCCCCCTCGCAGTCTCTCTCGCTGTCTCCTTCGCTGTCTCCCTCGCTGTCTCCCTCGCTGTCTCCCTCGCTGTCTCCCTCGCAGTCTCTCTCGCTGTCTCCCTCGCTGTCTCCCTCGCTGTCTCTCTCGCAGTCTCTCTCGCAGTCTCTCTCGCTGTCTCTCTCGCTGTCTCCCTCGCTGTCTCTCTCGCTGTCTGCCGCGCTGTCTCCATCGCTGTCTCCCTCGCTGTCTCCCTCGCAGTCTCTATCGCTGTCTCTCGCTTTCTCTCTTGCAGACTATCTCGCTGTCGTCCTCGCAGTCTCCCTCGCTGTCTCTCTCGCTGTCTCCCTCGCTGTCTCTCTCGCTGTCTGCCTCGCTGTCTCCATCGCTGTCTCCCTCGCTGTCTCACTCGCTGTCTCCCTCGTTGACTCCCTCGCTGTCTCACTCGCAGTCTCTTTCGCTGTCTCCCTCGCAGTCTCCCTCGCAGTCTGTCTCGCTGTCTCCTTCGCTTTCTCCCTCACAGTCTCTCTCGCTGTCTCCCTCGCTGTCTCCCTCGCAGTCTCCCTCGCAGTCTCTCTTGCAGTCTCTCTTGCTATGTCTCCCTCGCTGTCTCCCTCACAGTCTCTCTCGCTGTCTACTTCGCTGTCTCCCTCGCTGTATCCTTCACTGACTCCCTCGCAGTCTCTCTCGCTATCTTCATGGCTGTCTCCCTCGCAGTCTCCCTCGCAGTCTCTCTCGCTGTCTCTCTTGCTGTCTCTCTTGCTATGTCTCCCTCGCTGTCTCCCTCACAGTCTCTCTCGCTGTCTACTTCGCTGTCTCCCTCGCTGTCTCCTTCACTGACTCCCTCGCAGTCTCTCTCGCTATCTTCATGGCTGTCTCCCTCGCAGTCTCCCTCGCAGTCTCTCTCGCTGTCTCCCACGCTGACTCCCTCACAGTCTCTCTCGCAGTCTCACTCGCTGTCTTCCTCGCTGTCGTCTCCCTCGCTGTCGTCTCCCTCACTGTCTCTCTCGCAGTCTCTCTCGCAGTCTCTCTCGCTGTCTCCCTCGCTGTCTCCCGCGCTGTCTCCCTCGCTCTCTACCTCGCTGTCTCTCTCGCAGTCTCTCTCGCTGTCTCTCTCACTGTCTCCCTTGCAGTCTCTGCCGCTATCTCCCTAGCAGTCTCCCTCGCAGTCTCTCTTGCTGTCTCCCTCGCTGTCTCCCTCGCTGTCTCTCTCTCTGTCTCTCTCTCTGTCTCCCTCGCTGTCTCCCTCGCTGTCTCCCTCGCTGTCTCCCTCGCTGTCTCATTTGCTGTCTCCCTCTCAGTCTCTCTCGCTGTCTCACACGCTGTCTCCTTCGCTGTCTCCCTCGCAGTCTCTCTCGCTGTCTCCCTCGCAGTCTCACTCGCTGTCTCCCTCGCAGTCTCACTCGCTGTCTCCCTCGCTGTCTCCCTCGCTGTCTCCCTCGCTGTATCTCTCTCTGTCTCCCTCGCTGTCTACCTTGCTGTCTCTCTCGCAGTCTCTCTCGCTGTCTCCGTCACTGTCTCCCTTGCAGTCTCTGTCGCTGCCTCCCTCGCTGTCTCACTCGCAGTCTCTCTCGCCGTTTTCCCTCGCAGTCTCTCTCGCTGTCTCCTTCACTTTCTCCCTCACAGTCTCTCTCGCTGTCTCCCTCGCTGTCTGTCTCGCTGTCTCTCTCGCAGTCTCTCTCGCTGTCCCCCTCGCAGTCTCTCTCGCTGTCTCCTTCGCTGTCTCCCTCGCTGTCTCCCTCGCTGTCTCCCTCGCAGTCTCTCTCGCTATCTCCCTGGCTGTCTCCCTCGCAGTCTCTCTCGCTGTCTCCCTCGCAGTCTCTCTCGCTGTCTCCTTCGCTGTCTCCCTCGCTGTCTCCCTCGCTGTCTCCCTCGCTGTCTCTCTCGCTGTCTCCTTCGCTGTCTCCCTCGCTGTCTCCCTCGCTGTCTCCCTCGCAGTCTCTCTCGCTATCTCCCTGGCTGTCTCCCTCGCAGTCTCTCTCGCTGTCTCCCTCGCAGTCTCTCTCGCTGTCTCCTTCGCTGTCTCCTTCGCTGTCTCTCTCGCTGTCTCCCTCGCTGTCTCCCTCGCTGTCTCTCTCGCAGTCTCTCTCGCAGTCTCTCACGCAGTCTCTCTCTCTGTCTCTCTCGCTGTCTCCCTCGCTGTCTCTCTCGCTGTCTGCCGCGCTGTCTCCATCGCTGTCTCTCTCGCTGTCTCTCGCTGTCTCCCTCGCTGTCTCCCTCGCAGTCTCTATCGCTGTCTCTCGCTCTCTCTCGCTGTCTCTCTCGGTGTCTCCCTGGCTGTCTCCCTCGCCAGCTCTCTCGCTGTCTCCCTCGCTGTCTCTCTCGCATTCTCTCACGCTGTCTCTCCCGCAGTCTCCCTATCTGTCTCCATGGCACTCTCTCGCAGTCGCTCTCACAGACTCTCTCGCTGTCTCTCTCGCAGTCTCTCTCGCTGTCTCCCTCGCAGTCTCTCGCTGTCTCCCTCGCAGTCTCTCTCGCTTTCTCTCTTGCAGACTATCTCGCTGTCTTCCTCGCAGTCTCCCTCGCTGTGTCTCTCGCTGTCTCCCTCGCTGTCTCTCTCGCTGTCTGCCTCGCTGTCTCCATCGCTGTCTCCCTCGCTGTCTCACTCGCTGTCTCCCTCATTGACTCCCTCGCTGTCTCACTCGCAGTCTCTCTCGCTGTCTCCCTCGCAGTCTCTCTCTCTGTCTCCCCCGCTTTCTCCCTCGCTGTCTCCCTCCCTGTCTCTCTCCCTGTCTCCCTTGCTGTGTCCCTCGCTGTCTCCTTTGCTGTCTCCCTCGCAGTCTCTTTCGCTGTCTCTCTCGCTGTCTCCCTCGCAGTCTCCCTCGCTGTCTCCCTCGCTGTCTCCCTCGCAGTCTCTGTCGCTGTCTCTGTCTCCCTCGCTGTCTCCCTCGCTGTCTCCCTCGCTCTCTACCTCGCTATCAATCTCGCAGTCTCTCTCGATGTCTCTCTCGCAGTCTCCCTTGCAGTCTCTGTCGCAGTCTCTCTCGCAGTCTCTCTTGGTTTCTCCCTCGCAGTCTCTCTCGCTGTTTCCCTCGCTGTCTCTCTCGCTGTCACTCTCGCTGTCTCTCTCGCTGTCTCCGTCGCTCTCTCCCTTGCAGTCTCTGTCGCTGTCTCCCTCGCAGTCTCTCTCTCTGTCTGCCTCGCTTTCTCCCTCGCTGTCTCTCTCTCTGTCTCCCTTGCTGTGACCCTCGCTGACTCCTTCGCTGACTCCTTCGCTGTCTCCCTCGCAGTCTCTTTCGCTGTCTCTCTCGCTGTCTCCCTCGCTGTCTCCCTCGCTGTCACCCTCGCAGTCTCTGTCGCTGTCTCCCTCGCTGTCTCCCTCGCAGTCTCTCTCGCAGTCTCACTCGCTGTCTCCCTCGCTGTCGTCTCCATCGCTGTCGTCTCTCTCGCTGTCTCCCTCGCTGACACCCTCGCAGTCTCTCTCACAGTCTCACTCGCTGTCTCCCTCGCTGTCACCCACGCCGTCTCCCTCGCTGTCGTTCTCGCAGTCTCTCTCGCTGTCTCTCTCGCTGTCTCCCTCGATGTCTCCGTCGCTGTCTCCCTCTCTTTCTCCCTCGCTGTCTCCCTCGCTGTCTCCCTCGCTGTCTCTCTCGCGGTCTCTCTCGCTGTCTCCGTCGTTGTCTCCCTTGCAGTCTCTGTCCCTGTCTCCCTCGCAGTCTCTCTCTCTGTCTGCCTCGTTTTCTCCCTCGCTGTCTCCCTCGCTGTGAACCTCGCTGACTCCTTCGCTTTCTCCCTCGCAGTCTCTTTCGCTGTCTCTCTCGCTGTCTCCCTCGCTGTCTCCCGCGCTGTCAACATCGCAGTCTCTGTCGCTGTCTAACTCGCTGTCTCCCTCGCTCTCTGTCTCGCTGTTTCTCTCGCAGTCTCTCTCGCAGTCTCTCTCGCTGTGTCCCTTGCAGTCTCTGTCGCTGTCTCCCTCGCAGTCTCTCTCGCTATCTCCCTGGCTGTCTCCCTCGCAGTCTCCCTCGCCGTCTCTCTCGCTGTCTCCCTCGCTGACTCCCTTGCTGACTCCCACGCTGAATCCCTCGCAGTCTCTCTCGCAGTCTCACCCGCTGTCTCCCTCGCTGTCGTCTCCCTCGCTGACATCTCCCTCGCTGTCTCCCACGCTGACTCCCTCGCAGTCTCTCTCGCAGTCTCACTCGCTGTCTCCCTCGCTGTCACCCTCGCGTCTCCCTCGGTGTCGTTCTCGCAGTCTCTATCGCTGTCTCTCTCGCTGTCTCTCTCGCTGTCTCCCTCGATGTCTCCATCGCTGTCTCCCTCGCTTCCTCCCTCGCTGTCTCCCTCGCTGTCTGCCTCGCTGTCTCTCACGCTGTTTCTCGCTGTCTGTCGCTGTCTACCTCGCTGTCTCCCTCGCTGTCTCTCTCGCTGTCCCTCGCAGTCTCTCTCGCTGGCTCCCTCGCTGTCTCTCTCGCTGACTCCCGCGCTGTCTCTCTCGTAGTCTCTCTCGCAGTCTCTCTCACTGTCTCCCTCGCAGTCTCCTTCGCTGTCTCCCTTGCTGTCTCCCTCGCAGTCTCTCTCGCAGTCCCTCTCGCAGGTTCACTCGCTGTCTCCCTCGCTGTCGTCTCCCTCGCTGTCGTCTCCCTCGCAGTCTCTCTCGCTGTCTCCCTCGCTGTCTCCCTCGCTGTCTCCCTCGCAGTCGCCCTTGCAGTCTCTCTCGCAGTCTCTCTTGGTTTCTCCCTCGCAGTCTCTCTCGCTGTTTCCCTCGCTGTCTCTCTCGCAGTCTCTCTCGCTGTCTCTCTCGCTGTCTCCGTCGCTGTCTCCCTTGCAGTCTCTGTCGCTGTCTCCCTCGCAGTCTCCTTCGCTGTCTCCCTTGCTGTCTCCCTCGCAGTCTCTCTCGCAGTCCCTCTCGCAGTCTCACTCGCTGTCTCCCTCGCTGTCGTCTCCCTCGCTGTCGTCTCCCTCGCAGTGTCTGTCGCTGTCTCCCTCGCAGTCTCCTTCGCTGTCTCCCTTGCTGTCTCCCTCGCAGTCTCTCTCGCAGTCCCTCTCGCAGTCTCACTCGCTGTCTCCCTCGCTGTCGTCTCCCTCGCTGTCGTCTCCCTCGCAGTCTCTCTCGCTGTCTCCCTCGCTGTCTCCCTCGCTGTCTCCCTCGCAGTCTCCCTTGCAGTCTCTCTCGCAGTCTCTCTTGGTTTCTCCCTCGCAGTCTCTCTCTCTGTCTGCCTCGCTTTCTCCCTCGCTGTCTCCCTCGCTGTCTCTCTCTCTGTCTCCCTTGCTGTGACCCTCGCTGACTCCTTCGCTGACTCCTTCGCTGTCTCCCTCGCAGTCTCTTTCGCTGTCTCTCTCGCTGTCTCCCTCGCTGTCTCCCTCGCTGTCACCCTCGCAGTCTCTGTCGCTGTCTCCCTCGCTGTCTCCCTCGCTGTCTCCCTCGCTGTCTCCCTCGCTCTCTGTCTCGGTGTCTCTCTCGCAGTCTCTCTCACTGACTCCCACGCTGACTCCCTCACAGTCTCTCTCGCAGTCTCACTCGCTGTCTCCCTCGCTGTCGTCTCCATCGCTGTCGTCTCCCTCGCTGTCTCCCTCGCTGACACACTCGCAGTCTCTCTCACAGTCTCACTCGCTGTCTCCCTCGCTGTCACCCACGCCGTCTCCCTCGCTGTCGTTCTCGCAGTCTCTCTCGCTGTCTCTCTCACTGTCTCTCTCGCTGTCTCCCTCGATGTCTCCGTCGCTGTCTCCCTCTCTTTCTCCCTCGCTGTCTCCCTCGCTGTCTCCCTCGCTGTCTCTCTCGCGGTCTCTCTCGCTGTCGCCGTCATTGTCTCCCTTGCAGTCTCTGTCCCTGTCTCCCTCGCAGTCTCTCCCTCTGTCTGACTCGTTTTCTCCCTCGCTGTCTCCCTCGCTGTGACCCTCGCTGACTCCTTCACTTTCTCCCTCGCAGTCTCTTTCGCTGTCTCTCTCGCTGTCTCCCTCGCTGTCTCCCTCGCTGTCAACCTCGCAGTCTCTGTCGCTGTCTAACTCGCTGTCTCCCTCGCTCTCTGTCTCGCTGTTTCTCTCGCAGTCTCTCTCGCAGTCTCTCTCGCTGTCTCCCTTGCAGTCTCTGTCGCTGTCTCCCTCGCAGTCTCTCTCGCTATCTCCCTGGCTGTCTGCCTCGCAGTCTCCCTCGCCGTCTCTCTCGCTGTCTCCCTCGCTGACTCCCTTGCTGACTCCCACGCTGACTCCCTCGCAGTCTCTCTCGCAGTCTCACACGCTGTCTCCCTCGCTGTCGTCTCCCTCGCTGACGTCTCCCTCGCTGTCTCCCTCGCAGACTCTCTCGCAGTCTCACTCGCTGTCTCCCTCGCTGTCACCCTCGCCGTCTCCCTCGCTGCCTGCCTCGCTGTCTCTCACGCTGTCTCTCGCTGTCTCTCGCTGTCTACCTCGCTGTCTCCCTCGCTGTCTCTCTCGCTGTCGTTCTCGCAGTCTCTATCGCTGTCTCTCTCGCTGTCTCTCTCGCTGTCTCCCTCGATGTCTCCATCGCTGTCTCCCTCGCTTCCTCCCTCGCTGTCTCCCTCGCTGTCTGCCTCGCTGTCTCTCACGCTGTCTCTCGCTGTCTACCTCGCTGTCTCCCTCGTTGTCTCTCTCGCTGTCCCTCGCAGTCTCTCTCGCTGGCTCCCTCGCTGTCTCTCTCGCTGACTCCCTCGCTGTCTCTCTCGTAGTCTCTTTCGCAGTCTCTCTCACTGTCTCCCTCGCAGTCTCCTTCGCTGTCTCCCTTGCTGTCTCAATCGCAGTCTCTCTCGCAGTCTCTCTCGCAGTCTCTCTCACTGTCTCACTCGCTGTCTCCCTCGCTGTCGTCTCCCTCGCTGTCGTCTCCCTCGCTGTCTCTCTTGCAGTCTCTATCGCAGTCTCTCTCGCTGTCTCCCTCGCTGTCTCCCTCGCTGTCTCCCTCGCAGTCTCCCTTGCAGTCTCTCTCGCAGTCTCTCTCGCTGTCTCTCTCGTTGTTTCTCTCGCTGTCTGCCTCGCTGTCTCCATCGCTGTCTCTCTCGCTGTTTCTCGCTGTCTCTCGCTGTCTCCGTCGCTGTCTCCCTCGCAGTCTCTCTCGCTGTCTCTTGCTCTCCCTCGCTGTCTCCCTGGCTGTCTCCCTGGCTGTCTCCCTCGCTGTCTCACTCGCTGTCTCCCTCGCAGTCTCTCTCGCAGTCTCTCTCGCTGTCTCTCTCGCAGTCTCCCTCGCTGTCTCCCTCGCACTCTCTCGCTGTCTCCCTCGCACTCTCTCGCTGTCTCTCTCGCAGTCTCTCTCGCAGTCTCTCTCGCTGTCTCTCTCGCAGTCTCTCTCGCTGTCTCCCTCGCTGTCTCCCTCGCAGTCTCTCGCTGTCTCTCTCGCAGTCTCTCTCGCTTTCTCTCTTGCAGACTATCTCACTGTCTCCCTCGCAGTCTCCCTCGCTGTCTCTCTCGCTGTCTCCCTCGCTGTCTCTCTGGCTGTCTGCCTCGCTGTCTCCATCGCTGTCTCCCTCGCTGTCTCCCTTGTTGACTCCCTCGCTGTCTCTCTCGCAGTCTCACTCGCTGTCTCCCTCGCAGTCTCTCTCGCTGTCTCCCTCGCTGTATCCCTCGCAGTCTCCCTCGCAGTCTCTCTTGCTGTCTCTCTTGCAATGTCTCCCTCCTGTCTCCCTCACTGACTCCATCGCTGTCTCTCTCGCAGTCTCTCTCGCTGTCTCCCTCGCAGTCTCTCTCGCTGTCTCCTTCGCTGTCTCCCTCGCTGTCTCCCTCGCTGTCTCACTCGTTGACTCCCTCGCTGTCTCTCTCGCAGTCTCCCTCGCTCTCTGTCTCGGTGTCTCTCTCGCAGTCTCTCTCGCTGACTCCCACGCTGACTCCCTCGCAGTCTCTCTCGCAGTCTCACTCGCTGTCTCCCTCGCTGTCGTCTCCATCGCTGTCGTCTCCCTCGCTGTCTCCCTCGCTGACACATTCGCAGTCTCTCTCACAGTCTCACTCGCTGTCTCCCTCGCTGTCACCCACGCCGTCTCCCTCGCTGTCGTTCTCGCAGTCTCTCTCGCTGTCTCTCTCACTGTCTCTGTCGCTGTCTCCCTCGATGTCTCCGTCGCTGTCTCCCTCTCTTTCTCCCTCGCTGTCTCCCTCGCTGTCTCCCTCGCTGTCTCTCTCGCGGTCTCTCTCGCTGTCTCCGTCGTTGTCTCCCTTGCAGTCTCTGTCCCTGTCTCCCTCGCAGTCTCTCTCTCTGTCTGCCTCGTTTTCTCCCTCGCTGTCTCCCTCGCTGTGACCCTCGCTGACTCCTTCGCTTTCTCCCTCGCAGTCTCTTTCGCTGTCTCTCTCGCTGTCTCCCTCACTGTCTCCCTCGCTGTCAACCTCGCAGTCTCTGTCGCTGTCTAACTCGCTGTCTCCTTCGCTCTCTGTCTCGCTGTCTCCCTCGCTGTCTCACTCGTTGACTCCCTCGCTGTCTCTCTCGCAGTCTCCCTCGCTCTCTGTCTCGGTGTCTCTCTCGCAGTCTCTCTCGCTGACTCCCACGCTGACTCCCTCGCAGTCTCTCTCGCAGTCTCACTCGCTGTCTCCCTCGCTGTCGTCTCCATCGCTGTCGTCTCCCTCGCTGTCTCCCTCGCTGACACATTCGCAGTCTCTCTCACAGTCTCACTCGCTGTCTCCCTCGCTGTCACCCACGCCGTCTCCCTCGCTGTCGTTCTCGCAGTCTCTCTCGCTGTCTCTCTCACTGTCTCTCTCGCTGTCTCCCTCGATGTCTCCGTCGCTGTCTCCCTCTCTTTCTCCCTCGCTGTCTCCCTCGCTGTCTCCCTCGCTGTCTCTCTCGCGGTCTCTCTCGCTGTCTCCGTCGTTGTCTCCCTTGCAGTCTCTGTCCCTGTCTCCCTCGCAGTCTCTCTCTCTGTCTGCCTCGTTTTCTCCCTCGCTGTCTCCCTCGCTGTGACCCTCGCTGACTCCTTCGCTTTCTCCCTCGCAGTCTCTTTCGCTGTCTCTCTCGCTGTCTCCCTCACTGTCTCCCTCGCTGTCAACCTCGCAGTCTCTGTCGCTGTCTAACTCGCTGTCTCCTTCGCTCTCTGTCTCGCTGTTTCTCTCGCAGTCTCTCTCGCAGTCTCTCTCGCTGTCTCCCTCGCAGTCTCCCTCGCCGTCTCTCTCGCTGTCTCCCTCGCTGACTCCCTTGCTAACTCCCACGCTGACTCCCTCGCAGTCTCTCTCGCAGTCTCACTCGCTGTCTCCCTCGCTGACGTCTCCCTCGCTGACGTCTCCCTCGCTGTCTCCCTCGCTGACTCCCTCGCAGTCTCTCTTGCAGTCTCACTCGCTGTCTCCCTCGCTGTCACCCTCGCCGTCTCCCTCGCTGTCTGCCTCGCTGTCTCTCACGCTGTCTCTCGCTGTCTCTCGCTGTCTACCTCGCTGTCTCCCTCGCTGTCTCTCTCGCTGTCGTTCTCGCAGTCTCTATCGCTGTCTCTCTCGCTGTCTCTCTCGCTGTCTCCCTCGATGTCTCCATCGCTGTCTCCCTTGCTTCCTCCCTCGCTGTCTCCCTCGCTGTCTGCCTCGCTGTCTCTCACGCTGTCTCTCGCTGTCTCTCGCTGTCTACCTCGCTGTCTCCCTCGCTGTCTCTCTCGCTGTCCCTCGAAGTCTCTCTCGCTGGCTCCCTCGCTGTCTCCCTCGCTGACTCCCTCGCTGTCTCTCTCATAGTCTCTCTCGCAGTCTCTCTCACTGTCTCCCTCGCAGTCTCCTTCGCTGTCTCCCTTGCTGTCTCCCTCGCAGTCTCTCTCGCAGTCTCTCTCGCAGTCTCACTCGCTGTCTCCCTCGCTGTTGTCTCCCTCGCTGTCGTCTCCCTCGCTGTCTCTCTTGCAGTCTCTATCGCAGTCTCTCTCGCTGTCTCCCTCGCTGTCTCCCTCGCTGTCTCCCTCGCAGTCTCCCTTGCAGTCTCTCTCGCAGTCTCTCTCGCTGTCTCTCTCGTTGTCTCTCTCGCTGTCTGCCTCGCTGTCTCCATCGCTGTCTCTCTCGCTGTTTCTCGCTGTCTCTCGCTGTCTCCGTCGCTGTCTCCCTCGCAGTCTCTCTCGCTGTCTCTTGCTCTCTCTCGCTGTCTCCCTGGCTGTCTCCCTGGCTGTCTCCCTCGCTGTCTCTCTCGCTGTCTCCCTCGCAGTCTCTCTCGCAGTCTCTCTCGCTGTCTCTCTCGCAGTCTCCCTCGCTGTCTCCCTCGCACTCTCTCGCTGTCTCTCTCGCAGTCTCTCTCGCAGTCTCTCTCGCTGTCTCTCTCGCAGTCTCTCTCGCTGTCTCCCTCGCTGTCTACCTCGCAGTCTCTCGCTGTCTCTCTCGCAGTCTCTCTCGCTTTCTCTCTTGCAGACTATCTCACTGTCTCCCTCGCAGTCTCCCTCGCTGTCTCTCTCGCTGTCTCCCTCGCTGTCTCTCTCGCTGTCTGCCTCGCTGTCTCCATCGCTGTCTCCCTCGCTGTCTCCCTTGTTGACTCCCTCGCTGTCTCTCTCGCAGTCTCACTCGCTGTCTCCCTCGCAGTCTCCCTCGCAGTCTGTCTCGCTGTCTGCTTCAATGTCTCCCTCGCAGTCTCTCTCGCTGTCTCCCTCGCTGTATCCCTCGCAGTCTCCCTCGCAGTCTCTCTTGCTGTCTCTCTTGCAATGTCTCCCTCGCTGTCTCCCTCACTGACTCCATCGCTGTCTCTCTCGCAGTCTCTCTCGCTGTCTCCCTCGCAGTCTCTCTCGCTGTCTCCTTCGCTGTCTCCCTCGCTGTCTCCCTCGCTGTCTCACTCGTTGACTCCCTCGCTGTCTCTCTCGCAGTCTCCCTCGCAGTCTCCCTCGCAGTCTGTCTCGCTGTCTCCTTCGCTGTCTCCCCCGCAGTCTCTCTCGCTGTCTCCCTCGCTGTCTCTCTCGCAGTTTCCCTCGCAGTCTCACTTGCAGTCTCTCTTGCTATATCTCCCTCGCTGTCTCCCTCACTGACTCCATCGCTTTCTCTCTCGCAGTCTCTATCGCTGTCTCCCACGCAGTCTCTCTCGCTGTCTCCCTCGCAGTCTCACACGCTGTCTCCCTCGATGTCACCATCGTCGTCTCCCTCGCTGTCTCTCTCGCAGTCTCTCTCGCCGTCTCTCTCGCTGTCTCCCTCGCTGACTCCCTCGCTGACTCCCACGCTGACTCCCTCGCAGTCTCTCTCGCAGACTCACTCGCTGTCTCCCTCGCTGTCGTCTCCCTCGCTGTCGTCTCCCTCGCTGTCTCCCTCGCTGACTCCCTCGCAGTCTCTCTCGCAGTCTCACACGCTGTCTCCCTCGCTGTCACCCTGTCCGTTTCCCTCGCTGTCTCTCTCGCAGTCTCTCTCGCTGTCTCTCTCGCTGTCTCCCTCGCTGACTCCCTCGCTGACTCCCACGCTGACTCCCTCGCAGTCTCTCTCGCAGACTCACTCGCTGTCTCCCTCGCTGTCGTCTCCCTCGCTGTCGTTTCCCTCGCTGTCTCCCTCGCTGACTCCCTCGCAGTCTCTCTCGCAGTCTCACACGCTGTCTCCCTCGCTGTCACCCTGTTCGTTTCCCTAGCTGTCTCTCTCGCAGTCTCTCTCGCTGTCTCTCTCGCTGTCTCTCTCGCTGTCTTACTCGCTGTCTCCATCGCTGTCTCCCTCGCTGTCTCTCACGCTGTCTCTCGCTGTCTCCCTCGCTGTCTCCCTCGCTGTCTCCCTCGCTGTCTCTCTCGCTGTCTCTCGCTCTCTCTCGCAGTCTCTCTCGCTGTCTCCCTCGCTCTCTCCCTCGCAGTCTCTCTCGCTGACTCCCTCGCTGTCTCTCTTGTAGTCTCTCTCGCAGTCTCTCTTCCTCTCTCCCTTGCTGTCTCTCTCGCAGTCTCTCTCGCTGTCTCCTTCGTAGTCTCTCTCGCTGTCTCTCTCGCTGTCTCTCTCGCTGTCTCCCTCGATGTACATATCGCTGTCTCCCTCGCTGTCTCCCTCGCTGTCGTCTCCCTCGCTGTCGTCTCCCTCGCTGTCTCTCTTGCAGTCTCTATCGCAGTCTCTCTCGCTGTCTCCCTCGCTGTCTCCCTCGCTGTCTCCCTCGCAGTCTCCTTTGCAGTCTCTCTCGCAGTCTCTCTCGCTGTCTCTCTCGTTGTCTCTCTCGCTGTCTGCCTCGCTGTCCCCATCGCTGTCTCTCTCGCTGTTTCTCGCTGTCTCTCGCTGTCTCCGTCGCTGTCTCCCTCGCAGTCTCTCTCGCTGTCTCTTGCTCTCTCTCGCTTGTCTCCCTGGCTGTCTCCCTAGCTGTCTCCCTCGCTGTCTCTCTCGCTGTCTCCCTCGCAGTCTCTCTCGCAGTCTCTCACTCTGTCTCTCTCGCAGTCTCCCTCGCTGTCTCCCTCGCAGTCTCTCTCGCTTTCTCTCTTGCAGACTATCTCACTGTCTCCCTCGCAGTCTCCCTCGCTGTCTCCCTCGCACTCTCTCGCTGTCTCTCTCGCAGTCTCTCTCGCAGTCTCTCTCGCTGTCTCTCTCAAAGTCTCTCTCGCTGTCTCCCTCGCTGTCTCCCTCGCAGTCTCTCGCTGTCTCCCTCGCAGTCTCTCTCGCATTCTCTCTTGCAGACTATCTCACTGTCTCCCTCGCAGTCTCCCTCGCTGTCTCTTTCGCTGTCTCCCTCGCTGTCTCTCTCGCTGTCTGCCTCGCTGTCTCCATCGCTGTCTCCCTCGCTGTCTCCCTTGTTGACTCAATCGCTGTCTCTCTCGCAGTCTCACTCGCTGTCTCCCTCGCAGTCTCCCTCGCAGTCTGTCTCGCTGTCTCCTTCACTGTCTCCCTCGCAGTCTCTCTCGCTGTCTCCCTCGCTGTATCCCTCGCAGTCTCCCTCGCAGTCTCTCTTGCTGTCTCTCTTGCAATGTCTCCCTCGCTGTCTCCCTCACTGACTCCATCGCTGTCTCTCTCGCAGTCTCTCTCGCTGTCTCCCTCACAGTCTCTCTCGCTGTCTCCTTCGCTGTCTCCCTCGCTGTCTCCCTCGCTGTCTCACTCGTTGAGGCCCTCGCTGTCTATCTCGCAGTCTCCCTCGCAGTCTGTCTCGCTGTCTCCTTCGCTGTCTCCCCCGCAGTCTCTCTCGCTGTCTCCCTCGCTGTCTCTCTCGCAGATTCCCTCGCAGTCTCACTTGCAGTCTCTCTTGCTATATCTCCCTCGCTGTCTCCCTCACTGACTCCATCGCTTTCTCTCTCGCAGTCTCTATCGCTGTCTCCCACGCAGTCTCTCTCGCTGTCTCCCTCGCTGTCTCCCTCGCTGTCTCCCTCGCAGTCTCCCTCGCAGTTTCTCTTGCTGTCTCTCTTGCTATGTCTCCCTCGCTGTCTCCCTCGCAGTCTCTCTCGCTGTCTACTTCGCTGTCTCCCTCGCTGTCTCCTTCGCTGTGTTCCTCGCAGTCTCTCTCGCTATCTCCCTGGCTGTCTCCCTCGCAGTCTCCCTCGCAGTCTCTCTCGCTGTCTCCCTCGCTGACTCCCTCGCTGACTCCCGCGCTGACTCCCTCGCAGTCTCTCTCGCAGTCTCACTCGCTGTCTTCCTCGCTGTCGTCTGGCTCGCTGTCGTCTCCCTCACTGTCTCTCTCGCAGTCTCTCTCGCAGTCTCTCTCGCAGTCTCCCTCGCTGTCTCCCTCGCTGTCTCCTTCGCTGTCACTCTCGCGGTCTCTCGCTCCCTCTCGCAGTCTCTCTCGCTGTCTCCCTCGCTCTCTCCCTCGCAGTCTCTCTCGCTGACTCCCTCGCTGTCTCTCTTGTAGTCTCACTCGCAGTCTCTCTTGCTCTGCCCCTGCTGTCTCTCTCGCAGTCTCTCTCGCTGTCTCCTTCGTAGTCTCTCTCGCTGTCTCCCTCGTTGACTCCCTCATTGACTCCCTCGCTGTCTCTCTCGCAGTCTCTCTCGCTTTCTCCCTGGCAGTCTCCCTCACAGTCTGTCTCGCTGTCTCCTTCACTGTCTCCCTCGCAGTCTCTCTCGCTGTCTCCCTCGATGTCTCCCTCGCAGTCTCCCTCGCAGTCTCTCTTGCAGTCTCCTTCGCTGTCTCCCTCACTATCTCCCTCGCTGTCTCCCTCACTGACTCCATCGCTGTCTCTCTCGATGTCTCTCTCGCAGTCTCTCTCGCTGTCCCCCTCGCAGTCTCTCTCGCTGTCTCCTTCGCTGTCTCCCTCGCTGTCTCCCTCGCTGTCTCCCTCGCAGTCTCTCGCGCTATCTCCCTGACTGTCTCCATCGCAGTCTCTCTCGCTGTCTCCCTCGCAGTCTCCCTCGCTGTCTCCTTCGCTGTCGCCCTCGCTGTCTCCCTCGCTGTCTCCCTCGCAGTCTCTCTCGCTATCTCCCTGGCTGTCTTCCTCGCAGTCTCTCTCGCTGTCTCCCTCGCTGTCTCCCGCGCTGTCTCTCTCGCAGTCTCTCTCGCAGTCTCTCTCGCAGTCTCTCTCGCTGTCTCTCTCGCTGTCTCCTTCGTAGTCTCTCTCGCTGTCTCCCTCGTTGACTCCCTCATTGACTCCCTCGCTGTCTCTCTCGCAGTCTCTCTCGCTTTCTCCCTGGCAGTCTCCCTCACAGTCTGTCTCGCTGTCTCCTTCACTGTCTCCCTCGCAGTCTCTCTCGCTGTCTCCCTCGATGTCTCCCTCGCAGTCTCCCTCGCAGTCTCTCTTGCAGTCTCCTTCGCTGTCTCCCTCACTATCTCCCTCGCTGTCTCCCTCACTGACTCCATCGCTGTCTCTCTCGATGTCTCTCTCGCAGTCTCTCTCGCTGTCCCCCTCGCAGTCTCTCTCGCTGTCTCCTTCGCTGTCTCCCTCGCTGTCTCCCTCGCTGTCTCCCTCGCAGTCTCTCGCGCTATCTCCCTGACTGTCTCCATCGCAGTCTCTCTCGCTGTCTCCCTCGCAGTCTCCCTCGCTGTCTCCTTCGCTGTCGCCCTCGCTGTCTCCCTCGCTGTCTCCCTCGCAGTCTCTCTCGCTATCTCCCTGGCTGTCTTCCTCGCAGTCTCTCTCGCTGTCTCCCTCGCTGTCTCCCGCGCTGTCTCTCTCGCAGTCTCTCTCGCAGTCTCTCTCGCAGTCTCTCTCGCTGTCTCTCGCTGTCTCTCGCTGTCTCACTCGCTGTCTCCCTCGCAGTCTCTATCGCTGTCTCTCTCTCTCTCTCGCTGTCTCTCTCGGTGTCTCCCTGGCTGTCTCCCTCGCTGTCTCTCTCGCTGTCTCCCTCGCTGTCTCTCTCGCAGTCTCTCTCGCTGTCTCCCTCGTTGACTCCCTCATTGACTCCCTCGCTGTCTCTCTCGCAGTCTCTCTGGCTTTCTCCCTCGCAGTCTCCCTCGCAGTCTCTCTCGCTGTCTACTTCGCTGTCTCCCTCGCTGTCTCCTTCGCTGTGTTCCTCGCAGTCTCTCTCGCTATCTCCCTGGCTGTCTCCCTCGCAGTCTCCCTCGCAGTCTCTCTCGCTGTCTCCCTCGCTGACTCCCTCGCTGACTCCCGCGCTGACTCCCTCGCAGTCTCTCTCGCAGTCTCACTCGCTGTCTTCCTCGCTGTCGTCTGGCTCGCTGTCGTCTCCCTCACTGTCTCTCTCGCAGTCTCTCTCGCAGTCTCTCTCGCAGTCTCCCTCGCTGTCTCCCTCGCTGTCTCCTTCGCTGTCACTCTCGCGGTCTCTCGCTCCCTCTCGCAGTCTCTCTCGCTGTCTCCCTCGCTCTCTCCCTCGCAGTCTCTCTCGCTGACTCCCTCGCTGTCTCTCTTGTAGTCTCACTCGCAGTCTCTCTTGCTCTGCCCCTGCTGTCTCTCTCGCAGTCTCTCTCGCTGTCTCCTTCGTAGTCTCTCTCGCTGTCTCCCTCGTTGACTCCCTCATTGACTCCCTCGCTGTCTCTCTCGCAGTCTCTCTCGCTTTCTCCCTGGCAGTCTCCCTCACAGTCTGTCTCGCTGTCTCCTTCACTGTCTCCCTCGCAGTCTCTCTCGCTGTCTCCCTCGATGTCTCCCTCGCAGTCTCCCTCGCAGTCTCTCTTGCAGTCTCCTTCGCTGTCTCCCTCACTATCTCCCTCGCTGTCTCCCTCACTGACTCCATCGCTGTCTCTCTCGATGTCTCTCTCGCAGTCTCTCTCGCTGTCCCCCTCGCAGTCTCTCTCGCTGTCTCCTTCGCTGTCTCCCTCGCTGTCTCCCTCGCTGTCTCCCTCGCAGTCTCTCGCGCTATCTCCCTGACTGTCTCCATCGCAGTCTCTCTCGCTGTCTCCCTCGCAGTCTCCCTCGCTGTCTCCTTCGCTGTCGCCCTCGCTGTCTCCCTCGCTGTCTCCCTCGCAGTCTCTCTCGCTATCTCCCTGGCTGTCTTCCTCGCAGTCTCTCTCGCTGTCTCCCTCGCTGTCTCCCGCGCTGTCTCTCTCGCAGTCTCTCTCGCAGTCTCTCTCGCAGTCTCTCTCGCTGTCTCTCTCGCTGTCTCCTTCGTAGTCTCTCTCGCTGTCTCCCTCGTTGACTCCCTCATTGACTCCCTCGCTGTCTCTCTCGCAGTCTCTCTCGCTTTCTCCCTGGCAGTCTCCCTCACAGTCTGTCTCGCTGTCTCCTTCACTGTCTCCCTCGCAGTCTCTCTCGCTGTCTCCCTCGATGTCTCCCTCGCAGTCTCCCTCGCAGTCTCTCTTGCAGTCTCCTTCGCTGTCTCCCTCACTATCTCCCTCGCTGTCTCCCTCACTGACTCCATCGCTGTCTCTCTCGATGTCTCTCTCGCAGTCTCTCTCGCTGTCCCCCTCGCAGTCTCTCTCGCTGTCTCCTTCGCTGTCTCCCTCGCTGTCTCCCTCGCTGTCTCCCTCGCAGTCTCTCGCGCTATCTCCCTGACTGTCTCCATCGCAGTCTCTCTCGCTGTCTCCCTCGCAGTCTCCCTCGCTGTCTCCTTCGCTGTCGCCCTCGCTGTCTCCCTCGCTGTCTCCCTCGCAGTCTCTCTCGCTATCTCCCTGGCTGTCTTCCTCGCAGTCTCTCTCGCTGTCTCCCTCGCTGTCTCCCGCGCTGTCTCTCTCGCAGTCTCTCTCGCAGTCTCTCTCGCAGTCTCTCTCGCTGTCTCTCGCTGTCTCTCGCTGTCTCACTCGCTGTCTCCCTCGCAGTCTCTATCGCTGTCTCTCTCTCTCTCTCGCTGTCTCTCTCGGTGTCTCCCTGGCTGTCTCCCTCGCTGTCTCTCTCGCTGTCTCCCTCGCTGTCTCTCTCGCAGTCTCTCTCGCTGTCTCCCTCGTTGACTCCCTCATTGACTCCCTCGCTGTCTCTCTCGCAGTCTCTCTGGCTTTCTCCCTCGCAGTCTCCCTCACAGTCTGTCTCGCTGTCTCCTTCACTGTCTCCCTCGCAGTCTCTCTCGTTGTCTCCCTCGATGTCTCCCTCGCAGTCTCCCTCGCAGTCTCTCTTGCTGTCTCCTTCGCTGTCTCCCTCGCTATCTCCCTCGCTGTCTCCCTCACTGACTCCATCGCTGTCTCTCTCGATGTCTCTCTCGCAGTCTCTCTCGCTGTCCCCCTCGCAGTCTCTCTCGCTGTCTCCTTCGCTGTCTCCCTCGCTGTCTCCCTCGCTGTCTCCCTCGCAGTCTCTCGCGCTATCTCCCTGACTGTCTCCCTCCAGTCTGTCTCGCTGTCTCCTTCGCTTTCTCCCTCACAGTCTCTCTCGATGTCTACTTCGCTGTCTCCCTCGCTGTCTCCCTCGCTGTCTCCCTCGCTGTCTCCCTCACTGTCTCTCTTGCAGTCTCTCTCGCAGTCTCTCTCGCCGTCTATCTCGCTGTCTCTCTCGCAGTCTCTCTCGCTGTCTCCCTCGCTGTCTCTCTCGCAGTCTCTTTCGCTGTCTCCCTCGCAGTATCTCTCGCAGTCCTCCTCGCAGTCTCTCTCGCTGTCTCCCTCACAGTCCATCTCGCTGTCTCTCTCACAGTCTCTCTCGCTGTCTCCCTCGCTGTCTCCCTCGCTGTCTCCCTCGCTGACTCCCTCGATATCTCTCTTGCTTTCTCTCTCGCCGTCTCTCTCGCAGTCTCTCTCGCTGTCACCCTCGCATTCTCTCTCGCTGTCTCCTTCGCTGTATCTCTCGCAGTCTCTCTCGCAGACTCTCTCGCAGTCTCTCACGCTATCTTCCTCGCAGTCTCTCTTGCTGTCTCTCTTGCAATGTCTCCCTCGCTGTCTCCCTCACTGACTCCATCGCTGTCTCTCTCGCAGTCTCTCTCGCTGTCTCCCTCGCAGTCTCTCTCGCTGTCTCCTTCGCTGTCTCCCTCGCTGTCTCCCTCGCTGTCTCACTCGTTGAGGCCCTCGCTGTCTATCTCGCAGTCTCCCTCGCAGTCTGTCTCGCTGTCTCCTTCGCTGTCTCCCCCGCAGTCTCTCTCGCTGTCTCCCTCGCTGTCTCTCTCGCAGATTCCCTCGCAGTCTCACTTGCAGTCTCTCTTGCTATATCTCCCTCGCTGTCTCCCTCACTGACTCCATCGCTTTCTCTCTCGCAGTCTCTATCGCTGTCTCCCACGCAGTCTCTCTCGCTGTCTCCCTCGCTGTCTCCCTCGCTGTCTCCCTCGCAGTCTCCCTCGCAGTTTCTCTTGCTGTCTCTCTTGCTATGTCTCCCTCGCTGTCTCCCTCGCAGTCTCTCTCGCTGTCTACTTCGCTGTCTCCCTCGCTGTCTCCTTCGCTGTGTTCCTCGCAGTCTCTCTCGCTATCTCCCTGGCTGTCTCCCTCGCAGTCTCCCTCGCAGTCTCTCTCGCTGTCTCCCTCGCTGACTCCCTCGCTGACTCCCGCGCTGACTCCCTCGCAGTCTCTCTCGCAGTCTCACTCGCTGTCTTCCTCGCTGTCGTCTGGCTCGCTGTCGTCTCCCTCACTGTCTCTCTCGCAGTCTCTCTCGCAGTCTCTCTCGCAGTCTCCCTCGCTGTCTCCCTCGCTGTCTCCTTCGCTGTCACTCTCGCGGTCTCTCGCTCCCTCTCGCAGTCTCTCTCGCTGTCTCCCTCGCTCTCTCCCTCGCAGTCTCTCTCGCTGACTCCCTCGCTGTCTCTCTTGTAGTCTCACTCGCAGTCTCTCTTGCTCTGCCCCTGCTGTCTCTCTCGCAGTCTCTCTCGCTGTCTCCTTCGTAGTCTCTCTCGCTGTCTCCCTCGTTGACTCCCTCATTGACTCCCTCGCTGTCTCTCTCGCAGTCTCTCTCGCTTTCTCCCTGGCAGTCTCCCTCACAGTCTGTCTCGCTGTCTCCTTCACTGTCTCCCTCGCAGTCTCTCTCGCTGTCTCCCTCGATGTCTCCCTCGCAGTCTCCCTCGCAGTCTCTCTTGCTGTCTCCTTCGCTGTCTCCCTCACTATCTCCCTCGCTGTCTCCCTCACTGACTCCATCGCTGTCTCTCTCGATGTCTCTCTCGCAGTCTCTCTCGCTGTCCCCCTCGCAGTCTCTCTCGCTGTCTCCTTCGCTGTCTCCCTCGCTGTCTCCCTCGCTGTCTCCCTCGCGGTCTCCCTCGCAGTCTCTCGCGCTATCTCCCTGACTGTCTCCCTCGCAGTCTCTCTCGCTGTCTCCCTCGCAGTCTCCCTCGCTGTCTCCTTCGCTGTCGCCCTCGCTGTCTCCCTCGCTGTCTCCCTCGCAGTCTCTCTCGCTATCTCCCTGGCTGTCTTCCTCGCAGTCTCTCTCGCTGTTTCCCTCGCTGTCTCCCGCGCTGTCTCTCTCGCAGTCTCTCTCGCAGTCTCTCTCGCAGTCTCTCTCGCTGTCTCTCTCGCTGTCTCCCTCGCTGTCTCTCTCGCTGTCCGCCGCGCTGTCTCCATCGCTGTCTCTCTCGCTGTCTCTCGCTGTCTCTCGCTGTCTCACTCGCTGTCTCCCTCGCAGTCTCTATCGCTGTCTCTCTCTCTCTCTCGCTGTCTCTCTCGGTGTCTCCCTGGCTGTCTCCCTCGCTGTCTCTCTCGCTGTCTCCCTCGCTGTCTCTCTCGCAGTCTCTCTCGCTGTCTCCCTCGTTGACTCCCTCATTGACTCCCTCGCTGTCTCTCTCGCAGTCTCTCTCGCTTTCTCCCTCGCAGTCTCCCTCACAGTCTGTCTCGCTGTCTCCTTCACTGTCTCCCTCGCAGTCTCTCTCGTTGTCTCCCTCGATGTCTCCCTCGCAGTCTCCCTCGCAGTCTCTCTTGCTGTCTCCTTCGCTGTCTCCCTCGCTATCTCCCTCGCTGTCTCCCTCACTGACTCCATCGCTGTCTCTCTCGATGTCTCTCTCGCAGTCTCTCTCGCTGCCCCCCTCGCAGTCTCTCTCGCTGTCTCCCTCGCTGTCTCTCTCGCTGTCCGCCGCGCTGTCTCCATCGCTGTCTCTCTCGCTGTCTCTCGCTGTCTCTCGCTGTCTCACTCGCTGTCTCCCTCGCAGTCTCTATCGCTGTCTCTCTCTCTCTCTCGCTGTCTCTCTCGGTGTCTCCCTGGCTGTCTCCCTCGCTGTCTCTCTCGCTGTCTCCCTCGCTGTCTCTCTCGCAGTCTCTCTCGCTGTCTCCCTCGTTGACTCCCTCATTGACTCCCTCGCTGTCTCTCTCGCAGTCTCTCTCGCTTTCTCCCTCGCAGTCTCCCTCACAGTCTGTCTCGCTGTCTCCTTCACTGTCTCCCTCGCAGTCTCTCTCGTTGTCTCCCTCGATGTCTCCCTCGCAGTCTCCCTCGCAGTCTCTCTTGCTGTCTCCTTCGCTGTCTCCCTCGCTATCTCCCTCGCTGTCTCCCTCACTGACTCCATCGCTGTCTCTCTCGATGTCTCTCTCGCAGTCTCTCTCGCTGTCCCCCTCGCAGTCTCTCTCGCTGTCTCCTTCGCTGTCTCCCTCGCTGTCTCCCTCGCTGTCTCCCTCGCAGTCTCTCGCGCTATCTCCCTGACTGTCTCCCTCCAGTCTGTCTCGCTGTCTCCTTCGCTTTCTCCCTCACAGTCTCTCTCGATGTCTACTTCGCTGTCTCCCTCGCTGTCTCCCTCGCTGTCTCCCTCGCTGTCTCCCTCACTGTCTCTCTCGCTGTCTCTCTCGCAGTCTCTCTCGCTGTCTCCCTCGCTGTCTCTCTCGCAGTCTCTTTCGCTGTCTCCCTCGCAGTATCTCTCGCAGTCCTCCTCGCAGTCTCTCTCGCTGTCTCCCTCACAGTCCATCTCGCTGTCTCTCTCACAGTCTCTCTCGCTGTCTCCCTCGCTGTCTCCCTCGCTGTCTCCCTCGCTGACTCCCTCGATGTCTCTCTTGCTTTCTCTCTCGCCGTCTCTCTCGCAGTCTCTCTCGCTGTCACCCTCGCATTCTCTCTCGCTGTCTCCTTCGCTGTATCTCTCGCAGTCTCTCTCGCAGACTCTCTCGCAGTCTCTCACGCTATCTTCCTCGCAGTCTCTCTCGCAATCTCACTCGCTGTCTCCCTCGCTGTCTCCCTCGCTGTCTCCCTCGCTGTATCTCTCGCAGTCTCTCTCACAGTCTCTCTCGCAGTCTCTCTCGCAGTCTCTCTCGCCGTCTCTCTCGCTGTCTGTCTCGCTGGCTCCCTTGCTATCTCCCTCGCTGCCTCCCTCGCTGTCTCCCTCGCTGTCTCCCTCGCTGTCTCTCTCGCAGTCTCTCTCGCAGTCTCTCTCGCAGTCTCTCTCGCAGTCTCTCACGCTGTCTTCCTCGCAGTCTCTCTCGCAGTATCACTCGCTGTCTCCCTCGCTGTCTCCCTCGCTGTCTCTCTCGTAGTCTCTCTCGCAGTCTCTCTCACAGTCTCTCTCGCTGTCTCCCTCGCAGTCTCTCTCGCTGTCTCAAAGAACAAAGAACAAAGAACAAAGAACAAAGATAATTACAGCACAGGAACAGGCCCTTCGGCCCTCCAAGCCTGCGCCGATCCAGATCTTCTCTCTAAACATGTCGCCTATTTTCTAAGGTTCTGTATCTCTTTTCTTCCTGCCCATTCATGTATCTGTCTAGATACATCTTAAAAGACTCCATCGTGCCCGCGTCTACCACCTCCGCTGGCAACGCATTCCAGGTGCCCACCACCCTCTGCGTAAAGAACTTTCCACGCATATCCCCCCTAAACATTTCCCCTTTCACTTTGAACTCGTGTCCTCTAGTAATTGAAACCCCCACTCTGGGAAAAAGCCTCTTGCTGTCCACCCTGTCTATACCTCTCATGATTTTGTACACCTCAATCAGGTCCCCCCTCAACCTCCGTCTTTCTAATGAAAATAATCCTAATCTACTCAACCTCTCTTCATAGCTAGCGCCCTCCATACCAGGCAACATCCTGGTGAACCTCCTCTGCACCCTCTCCAAAGCATCCACATCCGTTTGATAATGTGGCGACCAGAACTGTACGCAGTATTCCAACTGCGGCCGAACCAAAGTCCTATACAACTGTAACATGACCTGCCAACTCTTGTACTCAATGCCCCGTCCGATGAAGGAAAGCATGCCGTATGCCTTCTTGACCACTCTATTTACCTGCGTTGCCACCTTCAGGGAACAGTGAACCTGAACACCCAAATCTCTCTGGACATCAATTTTCCCCAGGACTTTTCCATTTACTGTATAGTTCACTCTTGAATTGGATCTTCCAAAATGCATCACCTCGCATTTGCCCTGATTGAACTCCATCTGCCATTTCTCTGCCCAACTCTCTAATCTATCTATATTCTGCTGTATTCTCTGACAGTCCCCTTCACTATCTGCTACTCCACCAATCTTAGTGTCGTCTGCAAACTTGCTAATCAGTCCACCTATACTTTCCTCCAAATCATTAATGTATATCACAAACAACAGTGGTCCCAGCACGGATCCCTGTGGAACACCACTGGTCACACGTCTCCATTTTGAGAAACTCCCTTCTACTGCTACTCTCTGTCTCCTGTTGCCCAGCCAGTTCTTTATCCATCTAGCTAGTACACCTTGGACCCCAAGCGCCTTCACTTTCTCCATCAGCCTGCCATGGGGAACCTTATCAAACGCCTTACTAAAGTCCATGTATATGACATCGACAGCCCTTCCCTCATCAATCAACTTTGTCACTTCCTCAAATAATTCTATTAAGTTGGTAAGACATGACCTTCCCTGCACAAAACCATGTTGCCTATCACTGATGAGCCCATTTTCTTCCAAATGGGAATAGATCCTATCCCTCAGTATCTTCTCCAGCAGCTTCCCTACCACTGACGTCAGGCTCACCGGTCTATAATTACCTGTATTATCCCTGCTACCCTTCTTAAACAAGGGGACAACATTAGCAATTCTCCAGTCCTCCGGGACCTCACCCGTGTTTAAGGATGCTGCAAAGATATCTGTTAAGGCCCCAGCTATTTCCTCTCTCGCTTCCCTCAGTAACCTGGGATAGATCCCATCCGGACCTGGGGACTTGTCCACCTTAATGCCCTTTAGAATACCCAACACTTCCTCCCTCCTTATGCCGACTTGACCTAGAGTAATCAAACATCTGTTCCTAACCTCAACATCCGTCATGTCCCTCTCCTCGGTGAATACCGATGCAAAGTACTCGTTCAGAATCTCACCCATTTTCTCTGAGTCCAAGCATAACATTCCTCCTTTGTCCTTTAGTGGGCCAATCCTTTCTCTAGTTACCCTCTTTCTCCTTATATATGAATAAAAGGCTTTGGGATTTTCCTTAACCCTGTTTGCTAAAGATATTTCATGACCCCTTTTAGCCCTCTTAATTCCTCGTTTCAGATTGGTCCTACATTCCCGATATTCTTTCAAAGCTTCGTCTTTCATCAGCCGCCTACACCTTATGTATGCTTCCTTTTTCCTCTTAGCTAGTCTCACAATTTCACCTGTCATCCATGGTTCCCTAATCTTGCCATTTCTATCCCTCATTTTCACAGGAACATGTCTCTCCTGAACGCTAATCAACCTCTCTTTAAAAGCCTCCCACATATCACATGTGGATTTACCTTCAAACAGCTGCTCCCAATCTACATTTCCCAGCTCCTGCCGAATTTTGGTATAGTTGGCCTTCCCCCAATTTAGCAGTCTTCCTTTAGGACCACTCTCGTCTTTGTCCATGAGTATTTTAAAGCTTACGGAATTGTGATCACTATTCCCAAAGTAGTCCCCTACTGAAATTTCAACAACCTGGCCGGGCTCATTCCCCAACACCAGGTCCAGTATGGCCCCTTCCCGAGTTGGACTATTTACATACTGCTCTAGAAAACCGTCCTGGATGCTCCTTACAAATTCTGCTCCATCTGGAACTCTAACACTAAGCGAATCCCAGTCAATGTTGGGAAAATTAAAATCTCCTATCACCACCACCCTGTTGCTCCTACATCTTTCCATAATCTGTTTACATATTTGTACCTCTATCTCACGCTCGCTGTTGGGAGGCCTGTAGTACAGCCCCAAGATTGTTACTGCACCCTTCCTATTTCTGAGTTCTGTCCATATTGCCTCACTGCTCGAGTCCTCCATAGTGCCCTCCTTCAGCACAGCTGTGATATCCTCTTTGACCAGTAATGCAACTCCTCCACCCCTTTTACCTCCCTCTCTATCCCGCCTGAAGCATCGATATCCTGGGATATTTAGTTGCCAATCATGCCCTTCCCTCAACCAAGTCTCAGTAATAGCAATAACATCATACTCCCAGGTACTAATCCAAGCCCTAAGTTCATCTGCCTTACCTACTACACTTCTTGCATTAAAACAAATGCACCTCAGACCACCAGTCCCTTTATATTCATCATCTGCTCCCTGCCTTTTCTTCCCCTTAGTCACACTGACTTCATTATCTAGTTCCTTGCAGGCTTTTGTTACTACCTCCTTACTGTCAACTGACCTCAATTGGTTCCCATCCCCCTGCCACATTAGTTTAAACCCTCCCCAACAGCGTTAGCAAAAGCACCTCCAAGGACATTGGTTCCAGTCCGGCCCAGGTGTAGACCGTCCAATTTGTAATAGTCCCACCTCCCCCAGAACCGGTCCCAATGTCCCAAAAATCTGAACCCCTCCTTCCTGCACCATCTCTCAAGCCACGCATTCATCCTGACTATTCTTTCATTTTTACTCTGGCTATCACGTGGCACTGGTAGTAATCCTGAGATTACTACCTCTGAGGTCCTACTTTTTAACTTGGCTCCTAACTCCCTAAACTCTGCTTGTAGGACCTCATCCCGTTTTTAACCTAGATCATTAGTGCCTATGTGCACAATGACAACTGGCTGTTCACCCTCCCCCTTTAGAATGTTCTGCAGCCGATCTGAGACAACCCTGACCCGTGCACCTGGGAGGCAACATCCCATTCGGAAGCCTCGTTTTCGATCACAGAACCGCCTACCTACTCCCCTTACAATCGAATCCCGTACGACTATAGCCATTCCACTCTTTTTCCCGCCCTTCTGAACAGCAGAGCCAGCCACGGTGCCATGAACCTGGCTACTGCTGCCTTCCCCTGGTGAGCCATCTCCCCCAACAGTATCCAAAACGGTATACTTGTTTTGGAGGGAGATGACCGCAGGGGACTCCTGCGCTGCCTTCCTGCTCTTTCTCTGCCTTTTGGTCACCCATTCCCTTTCTCCATCAGCAATCCTAATCTGCGGTGTGACCAATTCACTAAACGTGCTATCCACGACCTCCTCAGCATCGCGCATGCTCCAAAGTGAGTCCATCCGCAGCTCGAGAGCCGTCATGCGGTCTAACAAGAGCTGCAATTGGACACACTTCCTGCACGTGAAGGAGTCAGGGACATCAGCCATGTCCCTGAGCTCCCACATTGAGCAAGAGGAGCATGACACGGGTCTGAGATCTCCTGCCATTTTTAATCTTAAGCTTAACTTAGTTAAATGAAAAAGGAACGAAAAGTTTATACCAATCACAATAAAACCAGAGAAATCGAAAAAGCCTTACCTTATAAACACCCCACCGAGCCCTTTTTTTTTGGTTAGAGGAGGAGGGCGGGTGGGAGACACGACAAGTGTGGTGTCTCGGGTTCAGAAACCGCCCAAATATATAGTGTTTTACTTACCCAGCAGCCCCCTGGCCACCGCCGAAAAACAAAAGGAAATTAAATTTACTTTCAAACTGACCTTCCCAGCTGCTCACTCGCTCACTCGCTGCTCCCGAAAAAGCTGTCTCCCTCGCTGCCTCCCTCGAAGTCTCTCTCGCAGTCTCACTCGCTGTCTCCCTCGCTGTATCCCTCGCTGTCTCCCTCGCTTTCTCCCTCGCTGTCTCCCTCATTGCCTTCCTCGCTGTCTACCTCGCTGTCTCTCTCACAGTCTCTCTCGCTGTCTCTCTCGCTGTCTCTATCGCAGTCTTTCTCGCTGTCTCCCGAGCAGTCTCCCTCGCAGTCACTCTCGCTGTCTCCCTCGCTGTCTCCGTCGCTGTCTCTCTCTTTGCCTCCCTCGCAGCCTCTCTCGCTGTCTCACTCGCTGTCTCCTTCGCTGTATCCCTCGCAGTCTCTGTCGCTGTCTCCCTCTCAGTCTCACTCGCTGTCTCCCTCGCTGTCTCCCTCGCTGTCTCCCTTGCTGTTTCACTCGCTGTCGGCCTCGCTGTCTCCATCGCTGTCTCTCTCGCTGTCTCTCACTGTCTCCATCGCTGTCTCCCTTGCTGTCTCTCTCGTTGTCACTCTCGCTGTCTCTCTCGCTGGCTCCCTTGATAACTCCCTCGCTGACTCCCTCACTGTCTCACTTGCTGTCTCCCTCTCTGTCTCCCTCACTGTCTCCCTCGCTGTCTAACTCGCTGTCTCTCTCGCTGTCTCTCTCGCAGTCTCTCTCGCTGTCTGCCTCGCTGTCTCCATCGCAGTCTCTCTCGCTGTCTATCGCTGTCTCTCGCTGTCTGACTCGCTGTCTCCTTCGCTGTCTCTCAAGCTGTCTCTCGCTGTCTCTCGCTTTCTATCGCTGTCTCCCTCGCTGTCTCTCGCTGACTCTCTCGCAGTCTCCCTCGCAGTCTCTCTCGCTGTATCCCCCGCTGTCTCTCTCGCAGTCTCTCTCACTGACTCTCTCGCAGTCTCCCTCGCAGTCTCTCTCGCTGTCTCCCTCGCTGCCTCCCTCGGTGTCTGCCTCGCTGCCTCTCTCGCTGTCTCCCTCGCTGTCTCCCTCGCTGTCTCCCTCGCTGTCTAACTCGCTGTCTCTCTCGCTGTCTCTCTCGCTGTCTGCTACGCTGTCTCCATCGCTGTCTCTCTCACTGTCTCTTGCTGTCTCTCGCTGTCTCCCTCGCTGTCTCCCTCGCTGTCTCTCTCGCTGTCTCTCGCTCTCTCTCGCTATCTCTGTCGCTGTCTCTCACGCAGACGCTCTCGCTGTCTCTCGCTCTCTCTCGCTGTCACCCTCACAGTCTCTCTCGCTGTCTCCTTCGCTGTCTCCCTTGCTGTCTCCCTGTCGTCTCCCTCGCTGTCTCTCTCGCAGTCTCTCTCGCTGACTCCCTCGCTGTCTCCCTCGCTGACTCACTCACTGTCTCTCTCGAAGTCTCTCTCGCTGTCTCACTCACTGATACCCTCGCTTTCTCACTCGCTGTCTCCCTTGCTGTCTCCCTCGCTGTCTACCTCGCTGTCTCTCTCGCAGTCTCTCTCGCTGACTCCCTCGCTGTCTCCCTCGCTAACTCACTCACTGTCTCTCTCGAAGTCTCTCTCGCAGTCTCACTCACTGTTACCCTCGCTTTCTCCCTCGCTGTCTCCCTTGCTGTCTCCCTCGCTGTCTACCTCGCTGACTCTCTTGCAGTCTCTCTCGCTGTCTCTCTCGCTGTCTCCGTCGCTGTCTCCCTTGCAGTCTCTGTCGCTGTCTCCCTCGCAGTCTCTCTCGCTGTCTCCCTCGCAGTCTCTCTCGCTGCCTCCCTCACTGTCTCTCTATCTGTCTCCCTTGCTGTGTCCCTCGCTGTCTCCTTCGCTGTCTCCCTCGCTGTCTCTTTCGCTGTCTCTCTCGCTGTCTCCCTCGCTGTCACCCTCGCATTCTCTGTCACTGTCTCCCTCGCTCTCTACCTCGCTGTCTCTCTCGCAGTCTCTGTCGGTGTCTCCTTAGCAGTCTCCCTCGCAGCCTCTCTCGCTGTCTCACTCGCTGTCTCCTTCGCTGTATCCCTCGCAGTCTCTGTCGCTGTCTCCCTCGCAGTCTCACTCGCTGTCTCCCTCGCTGTCTCCCTCGCTGTCTCCCTTGCTGTTTCACTCGCTGTCGGCCTCGCTGTCTCCATCGCTGTCTCTCTCGCTGTCTCTCACTGTCTCCATCGCTGTCTCCCTTGCTGTCTCTCTCGTTGTCACTCTCGCTGTCTCTCTCGCTGGCTCCCTTGATAACTCCCTCGCTGACTCCCTCACTGTCTCACTTGCTGTCTCCCTCTCTGTCTCCCTCACTGTCTCCCTCGCTGTCTAACTCGCTGTCTCTCTCGCTGTCTCTCTCGCAGTCTCTCTCGCTGTCTGCCTCGCTGTCTCCATCGCAGTCTCTCTCGCTGTCTATCGCTGTCTCTCGCTGTCTGAATCGCTGTCTCCTTCGCTGTCTCTCAAGCTGTCTCTCGCTGTCTCTCGCTTTGTATCGCTGTCTCCCTCGCTGTCTCTCGCTGACTCTCTCGCAGTCTCCCTCGCAGTCTCTCTCGCTGTATCCCCCGCTGTCTCTCTCGCAGTCTCTCTCACTGACTCTCTCGCAGTCTCCCTCGCAGTCTCCAGCAGTCTCTCTCACTGACTCTCTCGCAGTCTCCCTCGCAGTCTCTCTCGCTGTCTCCCTCGCTGCCTCCCTCGGTGTCTGCCTCGCTGCCTCTCTCGCTGTCTCCCTCGCTGTCTCCCACGCTGTCTCCCTCGCTGTCTAACTCGCTGTCTCTCTCGCTGTCTCTCTCGCTGTCTGCTACGCTGTCTCCATCGCTGTCTCTCTCACTGTCTCTTGCTGTCTCTCGCTGTCTCCCTCGCTGTCTCCCTCGCTGTCTCTCTCGCTGTCTCTCGCTCTCTCTCGCTATCTCTGTCGCTGTCTCTCACGCAGACGCTCTCGCTGTCTCTCGCTCTCTCTCTCACTGTCACCCTCGCAGTCTCTCTCGCTGTCTCCTTCGCTGTCTCCCTTGCTGTCTCCCTGTCGTCTCCCTCGCTGTCTCTCTCACAGACGCTCTCGCTGTCTCTCGCTCTCTCTCGCTGTCACCCTCGCAGTCTCCATCGCTGTCTCTCTCACTGTCTCTTGCTGTCTCTCGCTGTCTCCCTCGCTGTCTCCCTCGCTGTCTCTCTCGCTGTCTCTCGCTCTCTCTCGCTATCTCTGTCGCTGTCTCTCACGCAGACGCTCTCGCTGTCTCTCGCTCTCTCTCGCTGTCACCCTCACAGTCTCTCTCGCTGTCTCCTTCGCTGTCTCCCTTGCTGTCTCCCTGTCGTCTCCCTCGCTGTCTCTCTCGCAGTCTCTCTCGCTGACTCCCTCGCTGTCTCCCTCGCTGACTCACTCACTGTCTCTCTCGAAGTCTCTCTCGCTGTCTCACTCACTGATACCCTCGCTTTCTCACTCGCTGTCTCCCTTGCTGTCTCCCTCGCTGTCTACCTCGCTGTCTCTCTCGCAGTCTCTCTCGCTGACTCCCTCGCTGTCTCCCTCGCTAACTCACTCACTGTCTCTCTCGAAGTCTCTCTCGCAGTCTCACTCACTGTTACCCTCGCTTTCTCCCTCGCTGTCTCCCTTGCTGTCTCCCTCGCTGTCTACCTCGCTGACTCTCTTGCAGTCTCTCTCGCTGTCTCTCTCGCTGTCTCCGTCGCTGTCTCCCTTGCAGTCTCTGTCGCTGTCTCCCTCGCAGTCTCTCTCGCTGTCTCCCTCGCAGTCTCTCTCGCTGCCTCCCTCACTGTCTCTCTATCTGTCTCCCTTGCTGTGTCCCTCGCTGTCTCCTTCGCTGTCTCCCTCGCTGTCTCTTTCGCTGTCTCTCTCGCTGTCTCCCTCGCTGTCACCCTCGCATTCTCTGTCACTGTCTCTCTCGCTCTCTACCTCGCTGTCTCTCTCGCAGTCTCTGTCGGTGTCTCCTTAGCAGTCTCCCTCGCAGCCTCTCTCGCTGTCTCACTCGCTGTCTCCTTCGCTGTATCCCTCGCAGTCTCTGTCGCTGTCTCCCTCGCAGTCTCACTCGCTGTCTCCCTCGCTGTCTCCCTCGCTGTCTCCCTTGCTGTTTCACTCGCTGTCGGCCTCGCTGTCTCCATCGCTGTCTCTCTCGCTGTCTCTCACTGTCTCCATCGCTGTCTCCCTTGCTGTCTCTCTCGTTGTCACTCTCGCTGTCTCTCTCGCTGGCTCCCTTGATAACTCCCTCGCTGACTCCCTCACTGTCTCACTTGCTGTCTCCCTCTCTGTCTCCCTCACTGTCTCCCTCGCTGTCTAACTCGCTGTCTCTCTCGCTGTCTCTCTCGCAGTCTCTCTCGCTGTCTGCCTCGCTGTCTCCATCGCAGTCTCTCTCGCTGTCTATCGCTGTCTCTCGCTGTCTGAATCGCTGTCTCCTTCGCTGTCTCTCAAGCTGTCTCTCGCTGTCTCTCGCTTTGTATCGCTGTCTCCCTCGCTGTCTCTCGCTGACTCTCTCGCAGTCTCCCTCGCAGTCTCTCTCGCTGTATCCCCCGCTGTCTCTCTCGCAGTCTCTCTCACTGACTCTCTCGCAGTCTCCCTCGCAGTCTCCAGCAGTCTCTCTCACTGACTCTCTCGCAGTCTCCCTCGCAGTCTCTCTCGCTGTCTCCCTCGCTGCCTCCCTCGGTGTCTGCCTCGCTGCCTCTCTCGCTGTCTCCCTCGCTGTCTCCCACGCTGTCTCCCTCGCTGTCTAACTCGCTGTCTCTCTCGCTGTCTCTCTCGCTGTCTGCTACGCTGTCTCCATCGCTGTCTCTCTCACTGTCTCTTGCTGTCTCTCGCTGTCTCCCTCGCTGTCTCCCTCGCTGTCTCTCTCGCTGTCTCTCGCTCTCTCTCGCTATCTCTGTCGCTGTCTCTCACGCAGACGCTCTCGCTGTCTCTCGCTCTCTCTCGCTGTCACCCTCGCAGTCTCTCTCGCTGTCTCCTTCGCTGTCTCCCTTGCTGTCTCCCTGTCGTCTCCCTCGCTGTCTCTCTCACAGACGCTCTCGCTGTCTCTCGCTCTCTCTCGCTGTCACCCTCGCAGTCTCTCTCGCTGACTCCCTCGCTGTCTCCCTCGCTGACTCACTCACTGTCTCTCTCGAAGTCGCTCTCGCAGTCTCACTCACTGTTACCCTCGCTTTCTCCCTCGCTGTCTCCCTTGCTGTCTCCCTCGCTGTCTACCTCGCTGTCTTCCTCGCAGTCTCTCTCGCAGTCTCACTCGCTGTCTCCCTCGCTGTCTCCCTCGCTGTCTCTCTCGTAGTCTCTCTCGCAGTCTCTCTCACAGTCTCTCTCGCTGTCTCCCTCGCAGTCTCTCTCGCTGTCTCCTTGGCTGTCTCCCTCGCTGCCTCCCTCGAAGTCTCTCTCGCAGTCTCACTCGCTGTCTCCCTCGCTGTCTCCCTCGCTGTCTCCCTCGCTGTCTCCCTCATTGTCTTCCTCGCTGTCTACCTCGCTGTCTGACTCGCTGTCTCCTTCGCTGCCTCTCAAGCTGTCTCTCGCTGTCTCTCGCTTTCTATCGCTGTCTCCCTCGCTGTCTCTAGCAGTCTCTCTAGCTGACTCCCTCGCAGTCTTTCTCGCTGTCTCCTTGGCTTTCTCCCCCGATGCCTCCCTCGAAGTCTCTCTCGCAGTCTCACTCGCTGTCTCCCTCGCTGTCTCCCTCGCTGTCTCCCACGCTGTCTCCCTCATTTTCTTCCTCGCTGTCTACGTCGCTGTCTCTCTCACAGTCTCTCTCGCTGTCTCTCTCGCTGTCTCTCTCGCAGTCTTTCTCGCTGTCTCCCTAGCAGTCTCCCTCGCAGTCACTCTCGCTATCCCTCGCTGTCTCCCTCGCTGTCTCTCTCTTTGTCTCCCTCGCAGCCTCACTCGCTGTCTCACTCGCTGTCTCCTTCGCTGTCTCCCTCGCAGTCTCTGTCGCTGTCTCCCTCGCAGTCTCACTCGCTGTCTCCCTCGCTGTCTCCCTTGCTGTTTCACTCGCTGTCGGCCTCGCTGTCTCCATCGCTGTCTCTCTCGCTGTCTCTCACTGTCTCCATCGCTGTCTCCCTTGCTGTCTCTCTCGTTGTCACTCTCGCTGTCTCTCACGCTTGCTCCCTTGCTAACTCCCTCGCTGACTCCCTCACTGTCTCACTTGCTGTCTCCCTCTCTGTCTCCCTCACTGTCCCGCTCGCTGTCTAACTCGCTGTCTCTCCCGCTGTCTCTCTCGCAGTCTCTCTCGCTGTCTGCCTCGCTGTCTCCTTCGCTGTCTCTCAAGCTGTCTCTCGCTGTCTCTCGCTTTCTATCGCTGTCTCCCTCGCTGTCTCTAGCAGTTTCTCTCGCTGACTCTCTCGCAGTCTCCCTCGCAGTCTCTCTCGCAGTCTCTCTCGCAGTCCAACTCGCTGTCTCCCTCGCTGCATCCCTCGCTGTCTCTCTCGCAGTCTCTCTCACTGACTCTCTCGCAGTCTCCCTCGCAGCCTCTAGCAGTCTCTCTCACTGACTCTCTCGCAGTCTGCCTCGCAGTCGCTTTCGCTGTCTCCCTCGCTGCCTCCCTCGGTGTCTGCCTCGCTGCCTCCCTCGCTGTCTCTCTCGCTGTCTGCTTCGCTGTCTCCATCGCTGCCTCTCTCACTGTCTCTTGCTGTCTCTCGCTGTCTCCCTCGCTGTCTCCCTCGCTGTCTCTCTCGCTGTCTCTCGCTCTCTCTCGCTGTCTCTGTTGCTGTCTCTCTCGCAGACTCTCTCGCTGTCTCTCGCTCTCTCTCGCTGTCACCCTCACAGTCTCTCTCGCTGTCTCTCGCTCTCTCTCGCTATCTCTGTCGCTGTCTCTCACGCAGACGCTCTCGCTGTCTCTCGCTCTCTCTCTCGCTGTCACCCTCGCAGTCTCTCTCGCTGTCTCCTTCGCTGTCTCCCTTGCTGTCTCCCTGTCGTCTCCCTCGCTGTCTCTCTCACAGACGCTCTCGCTGTCTCTCGCTCTCTCTCGCTGTCACCCTCGCAGTCTCCATCGCTGTCTCTCTCACTGTCTCTTGCTGTCTCTCGCTGTCTCCCTCGCTGTCTCCCTCGCTGTCTCTCTCGCTGTCTCTCGCTCTCTCTCGCTATCTCTGTCGCTGTCTCTCACGCAGACGCTCTCGCTGTCTCTCGCTCTCTCTCGCTGTCACCCTCACAGTCTCTCTCGCTGTCTCCTTCGCTGTCTCCCTTGCTGTCTCCCTGTCGTCTCCCTCGCTGTCTCTCTCGCAGTCTCTCTCGCTGACTCCCTCGCTGTCTCCCTCGCTGACTCACTCACTGTCTCTCTCGAAGTCTCTCTCGCTGTCTCACTCACTGATACCCTCGCTGTCTCCCTCGCTGTCTCCCTCGCTGTCTCCCTCGCTGTCTCCCTCATTGTCTTCCTCGCTGTCTACCTCGCTGTCTGACTCGCTGTCTCCTTCGCTGCCTCTCAAGCTGTCTCTCGCTGTCTCTCGCTTTCTATCGCTGTCTCCCTCGCTGTCTCTAGCAGTCTCTCTAGCTGACTCCCTCGCAGTCTTTCTCGCTGTCTCCTTGGCTTTCTCCCCCGATGCCTCCCTCGAAGTCTCTCTCGCAGTCTCACTCGCTGTCTCCCTCGCTGTCTCCCTCGCTGTCTCCCACGCTGTCTCCCTCATTTTCTTCCTCGCTGTCTACGTCGCTGTCTCTCTCACAGTCTCTCTCGCTGTCTCTCTCGCTGTCTCTCTCGCAGTCTTTCTCGCTGTCTCCCTAGCAGTCTCCCTCGCAGTCACTCTCGCTATCCCTCGCTGTCTCCCTCGCTGTCTCTCTCTTTGTCTCCCTCGCAGCCTCACTCGCTGTCTCACTCGCTGTCTCCTTCGCTGTCTCCCTCGCAGTCTCTGTCGCTGTCTCCCTCGCAGTCTCACTCGCTGTCTCCCTCGCTGTCTCCCTTGCTGTTTCACTCGCTGTCGGCCTCGCTGTCTCCATCGCTGTCTCTCTCGCTGTCTCTCACTGTCTCCATCGCTGTCTCCCTTGCTGTCTCTCTCGTTGTCACTCTCGCTGTCTCTCACGCTTGCTCCCTTGCTAACTCCCTCGCTGACTCCCTCACTGTCTCACTTGCTGTCTCCCTCTCTGTCTCCCTCACTGTCCCGCTCGCTGTCTAACTCGCTGTCTCTCCCGCTGTCTCTCTCGCAGTCTCTCTCGCTGTCTGCCTCGCTGTCTCCTTCGCTGTCTCTCAAGCTGTCTCTCGCTGTCTCTCGCTTTCTATCGCTGTCTCCCTCGCTGTCTCTAGCAGTTTCTCTCGCTGACTCTCTCGCAGTCTCCCTCGCAGTCTCTCTCGCAGTCTCTCTCGCAGTCCAACTCGCTGTCTCCCTCGCTGCATCCCTCGCTGTCTCTCTCGCAGTCTCTCTCACTGACTCTCTCGCAGTCTCCCTCGCAGCCTCTAGCAGTCTCTCTCACTGACTCTCTCGCAGTCTGCCTCGCAGTCGCTTTCGCTGTCTCCCTCGCTGCCTCCCTCGGTGTCTGCCTCGCTGCCTCCCTCGCTGTCTCTCTCGCTGTCTGCTTCGCTGTCTCCATCGCTGCCTCTCTCACTGTCTCTTGCTGTCTCTCGCTGTCTCCCTCGCTGTCTCCCTCGCTGTCTCTCTCGCTGTCTCTCGCTCTCTCTCGCTGTCTCTGTTGCTGTCTCTCTCGCAGACTCTCTCGCTGTCTCTCGCTCTCTCTCGCTGTCACCCTCACAGTCTCTCTCGCTGTCTCTCGCTCTCTCTCGCTATCTCTGTCGCTGTCTCTCACGCAGACGCTCTCGCTGTCTCTCGCTCTCTCTCTCGCTGTCACCCTCGCAGTCTCTCTCGCTGTCTCCTTCGCTGTCTCCCTTGCTGTCTCCCTGTCGTCTCCCTCGCTGTCTCTCTCACAGACGCTCTCGCTGTCTCTCGCTCTCTCTCGCTGTCACCCTCGCAGTCTCCATCGCTGTCTCTCTCACTGTCTCTTGCTGTCTCTCGCTGTCTCCCTCGCTGTCTCCCTCGCTGTCTCTCTCGCTGTCTCTCGCTCTCTCTCGCTATCTCTGTCGCTGTCTCTCACGCAGACGCTCTCGCTGTCTCTCGCTCTCTCTCGCTGTCACCCTCACAGTCTCTCTCGCTGTCTCCTTCGCTGTCTCCCTTGCTGTCTCCCTGTCGTCTCCCTCGCTGTCTCTCTCGCAGTCTCTCTCGCTGACTCCCTCGCTGTCTCCCTCGCTGACTCACTCACTGTCTCTCTCGAAGTCTCTCTCGCTGTCTCACTCACTGATACCCTCGCTTTCTCACTCGCTGTCTCCCTTGCTGTCTCCCTCGCTGTCTACCTCGCTGTCTCTCTCGCAGTCTCTCTCGCTGACTCCCTCGCTGTCTCCCTCGCTAACTCACTCACTGTCTCTCTCGAAGTCTCTCTCGCAGTCTCACTCACTGTTACCCTCGCTTTCTCCCTCGCTGTCTCCCTTGCTGTCTCCCTCGCTGTCTACCTCGCTGACTCTCTTGCAGTCTCTCTCGCTGTCTCTCTCGCTGTCTCCGTCGCTGTCTCCCTTGCAGTCTCTGTCGCTGTCTCCCTCGCAGTCTCTCTCGCTGTCTCCCTCGCAGTCTCTCTCGCTGCCTCCCTCACTGTCTCTCTATCTGTCTCCCTTGCTGTGTCCCTCGCTGTCTCCTTCGCTGTCTCCCTCGCTGTCTCTTTCGCTGTCTCTCTCGCTGTCTCCCTCGCTGTCACCCTCGCATTCTCTGTCACTGTCTCCCTCGCTCTCTACCTCGCTGTCTCTCTCGCAGTCTCTGTCGGTGTCTCCTTAGCAGTCTCCCTCGCAGCCTCTCTCGCTGTCTCACTCGCTGTCTCCTTCGCTGTATCCCTCGCAGTCTCTGTCGCTGTCTCCCTCGCAGTCTCACTCGCTGTCTCCCTCGCTGTCTCCCTCGCTGTCTCCCTTGCTGTTTCACTCGCTGTCGGCCTCGCTGTCTCCATCGCTGTCTCTCTCGCTGTCTCTCACTGTCTCCATCGCTGTCTCCCTTGCTGTCTCTCTCGTTGTCACTCTCGCTGTCTCTCTCGCTGGCTCCCTTGATAACTCCCTCGCTGACTCCCTCACTGTCTCACTTGCTGTCTCCCTCTCTGTCTCCCTCACTGTCTCCCCCGCTGTCTCTCTCGCAGTCTCTCTCACTGACTCTCTCGCAGTCTCCCTCGCAGACTCCAGCAGTCTCTCTCACTGACTCTCTCGCAGTCTCCCTCGCAGTCTCTCTCGCTGTCTCCCTCGCTGCCTCCCTCGGTGTCTGCCTCGCTGCCTCTCTCGCTGTCTCCCTCGCTGTCTCCCACGCTGTCTCCCTCGCTGTCTAACTCGCTGTCTCTCTCGCTGTCTCTCTCGCTGTCTGCTACGCTGTCTCCATCGCTGTCTCTCTCACTGTCTCTTGCTGTCTCTCGCTGTCTCCCTCGCTGTCTCCCTCGCTGTCTCTCTCGCTGTCTCTCGCTCTCTCTCGCTATCTCTGTCGCTGTCTCTCACGCAGACGCTCTCGCTGTCTCTCGCTCTCTCTCGCTGTCACCCTCGCAGTCTCTCTCGCTGTCTCCTTCGCTGTCTCCCTTGCTGTCTCCCTGTCGTCTCCCTCGCTGTCTCTCTCACAGACGCTCTCGCTGTCTCTCGCTCTCTCTCGCTGTCACCCTCGCAGTCTCTCTCGCTGACTCCCTCGCTGTCTCCCTCGCTGACTCACTCACTGTCTCTCTCGAAGTCGCTCTCGCAGTCTCACTCACTGTTACCCTCGCTTTCTCCCTCGCTGTCTCCCTTGCTGTCTCCCTCGCTGTCTACCTCGCTGTCTTCCTCGCAGTCTCTCTCGCAGTCTCACTCGCTGTCTCCCTCGCTGTCTCCCTCGCTGTCTCTCTCGTAGTCTCTCTCGCAGTCTCTCTCACAGTCTCTCTCGCTGTCTCCCTCGCAGTCTCTCTCGCTGTCTCCTTGGCTGTCTCCCTCGCTGCCTCCCTCGAAGTCTCTCTCGCAGTCTCACTCGCTGTCTCCCTCGCTGTCTCCCTCGCTGTCTCCCTCGCTGTCTCCCTCATTGTCTTCCTCGCTGTCTACCTCGCTGTCTGACTCGCTGTCTCCTTCGCTGCCTCTCAAGCTGTCTCTCGCTGTCTCTCGCTTTCTATCGCTGTCTCACTCGCTGTCTCTAGCAGTCTCTCTAGCTGACTCCCTCGCAGTCTTTCTCGCTGTCTCCTTGGCTTTCTCCCCCGATGCCTCCCTCGAAGTCTCTCTCGCAGTCTCACTCGCTGTCTCCCTCGCTGTCTCCCTCGCTGTCTCCCACGCTGTCTCCCTCATTTTCTTCCTCGCTGTCTACGTCGCTGTCTCTCTCACAGTCTCTCTCGCTGTCTCTCTTGCTGTCTCTCTCGCAGTCTTTCTCGCTGTCTCCCTAGCAGTCTCCCTCGCAGTCACTCTCGCTATCCCTCGCTGTCTCCCTCGCTGTCTCTCTCTTTGTCTCCCTCGCAGCCTCACTCGCTGTCTCACTCGCTGTCTCCTTCGCTGTCTCCCTCGCAGTCTCTGTCGCTGTCTCCCTCGCAGTCTCACTCGCTGTCTCCCTCGCTGTCTCCCTTGCTGTTTCACTCGCTGTCGGCCTCGCTGTCTCCATCGCTGTCTCTCTCGCTGTCTCTCACTGTCTCCATCGCTGTCTCCCTTGCTGTCTCTCTCGTTGTCACTCTCGCTGTCTCTCACGCTTGCTCCCTTGCTAACTCCCTCGCTGACTCCCTCACTGTCTCACTTGCTGTCTCCCTCTCTGTCTCCCTCACTGTCCCGCTCGCTGTCTAACTCGCTGTCTCTCCCGCTGTCTCTCTCGCAGTCTCTCTCGCAGTCTGCCTCGCTGTCTCCTTCGCTGTCTCTCAAGCTGTCTCTCGCTGTCTCTCGCTTTCTATCGCTGTCTCCCTCGCTGTCTCTAGCAGTTTCTCTCGCTGACTCTCTCGCAGTCTCCCTCGCAGTCTCTCTCGCAGTCTCTCTCGCAGTCTCACTCGCTGTCTCCCTCGCTGCATCCCTCGCTGTCTCTCTCGCAGTCTCTCTCACTGACTCTCTCGCAGTCTCCCTCGCAGCCTCTAGCAGTCTCTCTCACTGACTCTCTCGCAGTCTGCCTCGCAGTCGCTTTCGCTGTCTCCCTCGCTGCCTCCCTCGGTGTCTGCCTCGCTGCCTCCCTCGCTGTCTCTCTCGCTGTCTGCTTCGCTGTCTCCATCGCTGCCTCTCTCACTGTCTCTTGCTGTCTCTCGCTGTCTCCCTCGCTGTCTCCCTCGCTGTCTCTCTCGCTGTCTCTCGCTCTCTCTCGCTGTCTCTGTTGCTGTCTCTCTCGCAGACTCTCTCGCTGTCTCTCGCTCTCTCTCGCTGTCACCCTCACAGTCTCTCTCGCTGTCTCTCGCTCTCTCTCGCTATCTCTGTCGCTGTCTCTCACGCAGACGCTCTCGCTGTCTCTCGCTCTCTCTCGCTGTCACCCTCACAGTCTCTCTCGCTGTCTCCTTCGCTGTCTCCCTTGCTGTCTCCCTGTCGTCTCCCTCGCTGTCTCTCTCGCAGTCTCTCTCGCTGACTCCCTCGCTGTCTCCCTCGCTGACTCACTCACTGTCTCTCTCGAAGTCTCTCTCGCTGTCTCACTCACTGATACCCTCGCTTTCTCACTCGCTGTCTCCCTTGCTGTCTCCCTCGCTGTCTACCTCGCTGTCTCTCTCGCAGTCTCTCTCGCTGACTCCCTCGCTGTCTCCCTCGCTAACTCACTCACTGTCTCTCTCGAAGTCTCTCTCGCAGTCTCACTCACTGTTACCCTCGCTTTCTCCCTCGCTGTCTCCCTTGCTGTCTCCCTCGCTGTCTACCTCGCTGACTCTCTTGCAGTCTCTCTCGCTGTCTCTCTCGCTGTCTCCGTCGCTGTCTCCCTTGCAGTCTCTGTCGCTGTCTCCCTCGCAGTCTCTCTCGCTGTCTCCCTCGCAGTCTCTCTCGCTGCCTCCCTCACTGTCTCTCTATCTGTCTCCCTTGCTGTGTCCCTCGCTGTCTCCTTCGCTGTCTCCCTCGCTGTCTCTTTCGCTGTCTCTCTCGCTGTCTCCCTCGCTGTCACCCTCGCATTCTCTGTCACTGTCTCCCTCGCTCTCTACCTCGCTGTCTCTCTCGCAGTCTCTGTCGGTGTCTCCTTAGCAGTCTCCCTCGCAGCCTCTCTCGCTGTCTCACTCGCTGTCTCCTTCGCTGTATCCCTCGCAGTCTCTGTCGCTGTCTCCCTCGCAGTCTCACTCGCTGTCTCCCTCGCTGTCTCCCTCGCTGTCTCCCTTGCTGTTTCACTCGCTGTCGGCCTCGCTGTCTCCATCGCTGTCTCTCTCGCTGTCTCTCACTGTCTCCATCGCTGTCTCCCTTGCTGTCTCTCTCGTTGTCACTCTCGCTGTCTCTCTCGCTGGCTCCCTTGATAACTCCCTCGCTGACTCCCTCACTGTCTCACTTGCTGTCTCCCTCTCTGTCTCCCTCACTGTCTCCCTCGCTGTCTAACTCGCTGTCTCTCTCGCTGTCTCTCTCGCAGTCTCTCTCGCTGTCTGCCTCGCTGTCTCCATCGCAGTCTCTCTCGCTGTCTATCGCTGTCTCTCGCTGTCTGAATCGCTGTCTCCTTCGCTGTCTCTCAAGCTGTCTCTCGCTGTCTCTCGCTTTGTATCGCTGTCTCCCTCGCTGTCTCTCGCTGACTCTCTCGCAGTCTCCCTCGCAGTCTCTCTCGCTGTATCCCCCGCTGTCTCTCTCGCAGTCTCTCTCACTGACTCTCTCGCAGTCTCCCTCGCAGTCTCCAGCAGTCTCTCTCACTGACTCTCTCGCAGTCTCCCTCGCAGTCTCTCTCGCTGTCTCCCTCGCTGCCTCCCTCGGTGTCTGCCTCGCTGCCTCTCTCGCTGTCTCCCTCGCTGTCTCCCACGCTGTCTCCCTCGCTGTCTAACTCGCTGTCTCTCTCGCTGTCTCTCTCGCTGTCTGCTACGCTGTCTCCATCGCTGTCTCTCTCACTGTCTCTTGCTGTCTCTCGCTGTCTCCCTCGCTGTCTCCCTCGCTGTCTCTCTCGCTGTCTCTCGCTCTCTCTCGCTATCTCTGTCGCTGTCTCTCACGCAGACGCTCTCGCTGTCTCTCGCTCTCTCTCGCTGTCACCCTCGCAGTCTCTCTCGCTGTCTCCTTCGCTGTCTCCCTTGCTGTCTCCCTGTCGTCTCCCTCGCTGTCTCTCTCACAGACGCTCTCGCTGTCTCTCGCTCTCTCTCGCTGTCACCCTCGCAGTCTCTCTCGCTGACTCCCTCGCTGTCTCCCTCGCTGACTCACTCACTGTCTCTCTCGAAGTCTCTCTCGCAGTCTCACTCACTGTTACCCTCGCTTTCTCCCTCGCTGTCTCCCTTGCTGTCTCCCTCGCTGTCTACCTCGCTGTCTCCCTCGCTGTCTCCCTCGCTGTCTCTCTCGTAGTCTCTCTCGCAGTCTCTCTCACAGTCTCTCTCGCTGACTCCCTCGCAGTCTCTCTCGCTGTCTCCTTGGCTGTCTCCCTCGCTGCCTCCCTCGAAGTCTCTCTCGCAGTCTCACTCGCTGTCTCCCTCGCTGTCTCCCTCGCTGTCTCCCTCGCTGTCTCCCTCATTGTCTTCCTCGCTGTCTACCTCGCTGTCTGACTCGCTGTCTCCTTCGCTGCCTCTCAAGCTGTCTCTCGCTGTCTCTCGCTTTCTATCGCTGTCTCCCTCGCTGTCTCTAGCAGTCTCTCTAGCTGACTCCCTCGCAGTCTTTCTCGCTGTCTCCTTGGCTTTCTCCCCCGATGCCTCCCTCGAAGTCTCTCTCGCAGTCTCACTCGCTGTCTCCCTCGCTGTCTCCCTCGCTGTCTCCCACGCTGTCTCCCTCATTTTCTTCCTCGCTGTCTACGTCGCTGTCTCTCTCACAGTCTCTCTCGCTGTCTCTCTCGCTGTCTCTCTCGCAGTCTTTCTCGCTGTCTCCCTAGCAGTCTCCCTCGCAGTCACTCTCGCTATCCCTCGCTGTCTCCCTCGCTGTCTCTCTCTTTGTCTCCCTCGCAGTCACTCTCGCTATCCCTCGCTGTCTCCCTCGCTGTCTCTCTCTTTGTCTCCCTCGCAGCCTCACTCGCTGTCTCACTCGCTGTCTCCTTCGCTGTCTCCCTCGCAGTCTCTGTCGCTGTCTCCCTCGCAGTCTCACTCGCTGTCTCCCTCGCTGTCTCCCTTGCTGTTTCACTCGCTGTCGGCCTCGCTGTCTCCATCGCTGTCTCTCTCGCTGTCTCTCACTGTCTCCATCGCTGTCTCCCTTGCTGTCTCTCTCGTTGTCACTCTCGCTGTCTCTCACGCTTGCTCCCTTGCTAACTCCCTCGCTGACTCCCTCACTGTCTCACTTGCTGTCTCCCTCTCTGTCTCCCTCACTGTCCCGCTCGCTGTCTAACTCGCTGTCTCTCCCGCTGTCTCTCTCGCAGTCTCTCTCGCTGTCTGCCTCGCTGTCTCCTTCGCTGTCTCTCAAGCTGTCTCTCGCTGTCTCTCGCTTTCTATCGCTGTCTCCCTCGCTGTCTCTAGCAGTTTCTCTCGCTGACTCTCTCGCAGTCTCCCTCGCAGTCTCTCTCGCAGTCTCTCTCGCAGTCTCACTCGCTGTCTCCCTCGCTGCATCCCTCGCTGTCTCTCTCGCAGTCTCTCTCACTGACTCTCTCGCAGTCTCCCTCGCAGCCTCTAGCAGTCTCTCTCACTGACTCTCTCGCAGTCTGCCTCGCAGTCGCTTTCGCTGTCTCCCTCGCTGCCTCCCTCGGTGTCTGCCTCGCTGCCTCTCTCGCTGTCTCTCTCGCTGTCTGCTTCGCTGTCTCCATCGCTGCCTCTCTCACTGTCTCTTGCTGTCTCTCGCTGTCTCCCTCGCTGTCTCCCTCGCTGTCTCTCTCGCTGTCTCTCGCTCTCTCTCGCTGTCTCTGTTGCTGTCTCTCTCGCAGACTCTCTCGCTGTCTCTCGCTCTCTCTCGCTGTCACCCTCGCAGTCTCTCTCGCTGTCTCCTTCGCTGTCTCCCTTGCTGTCTCCCTGTCGTCTCCCTCGCTGTCTCTCTCGCAGTCTCTCTCGCTGACTCCCTCGCTGTCTCCCTCGCCGACTCCCTCACTGTCTCTCTCGAAGTCTCTCACGCAGTGTCACTCACTGTCACCCTCGCTTTCTCCCTCGCTGTCTCCCTCGCTGTCTACCTCGCTGTCTCTCTTGCAGTCTCTCTCGCTGTCTCTCTCGCTGTCTCCGTCGCTGTCTCCCTTGCAGTCTCTGTCGCTGTCTCCCTCGCACGCTCTCTCGCTGTCTCCCTCGCTTTCTCCCTCGCTGTCTCCCTCACTGTCTCTCTCTCTGTCTCCCTTGCTGTGTCCCTCGCTGTCTCCTTCGCTGTCTCCCTCGCTGTCTCTTTCGCTGTCTCTCTTGCTGTCTCCCTCGCTGTCAACCTCGCATTCTCTGTCACTGTCTCCCTCGCTCTCTACCTCGCTGTCTCTCTCGCAGTCTCTCTCGCTGTCCCTCTCGCTGTCTCCCTTGCAGTCTCTGTCGGTGTCTCCCTAGCAGTCTCCCTAGCAGTCTCCCTCGCAGTCTCTCTCGCTGTCTCCCTCGCTGTCTCCCTCGCTGTCTCTCTCTCTGTCTCTCTCTCTGTCTCCCTCGCTGTCACCCTCGCTGTCTCCCTCGCTGTCTCATTCTCTGTCTCCCTCGCAGTCTCTCTCGCTGTCTCACTCGCTGTCTCCTTCCCTGTCTCCCATGCAGTCTCTGTCGCTGTCTCCCTCGCAGTCTCACTCGCTGTCTCCCTTGCTGTCTCCCTCGCTGTCTCCCTCGCTGTCTCTCTCTCTGTTTCCCTCGCTGTCTCCCTCGCTGTCTCCCTCGCTGTCTCATTCGCTGTCTCCCTCGCAGTCTCTCTCGCTGTCTCACTCGCTGTCTCCTTCGCTGTCTCCCACGCAGTCTCAGTCGCTGTCTCCCTCGCAGTCTCACTCGCTGTCTCCCTCGCTGTATCCCTCGCTGTCTTCCTCGCAGTTTCCCTCGCTGTCTCCCTCGCTGTCTCCTTCGCTGTCTCTCTCGCAGTCTCTCTCGCAGTCTCTCTCGCCGTCTCTCTCGCAATCTCTCTCGCAGTCTCTCACGCTGTCTTCCTCGCAGTCTCTCTCGCAGTCTCACTCGCAGTCTCCCTCGCTGTCTCTCTCGTAGTCTCTCTCACAGTCTCTCTCACAGTCTCTCTCGCTGTCTCCCTCGCAGTCTCTCTCGCTGTCTCCTTGGCTGTCTCCCTCGCTGCCTCCCTCGAAGTCTCTCTCGCAGTCTCACTCGCTGTCTCCCTCGCTGTCTCCCTCGCTGTCTCCCTCGCTGTCTCCCTCATTGTCTTCCTCGCTGTCTACCTCGCTGTCTCTCTCACAGTCTCTCTCGCTGTCTCTCTCACTGTCTCTCTCGCAGTCTTTCTCGCTGTCTCCCTAGCAGTCTCCCTCGCAGTCACTCTCGCTGTCGCCCTCGCTGTCTCCCTCGCTGTCTCTCTTATTGTCTCCCTCGCAGCCTCTCTCACTGTCTCACTCGCTGTCTCCCTCTCAGTCTCTGTCGCTGTCTCCCTTGCTGTTTCACTCGCTGTCGGCCTCGCTGTCTCCATCGCTGTCTCTCTCGCAGTCTCTCACTGTCTCCATCGCTGTCTCCCTTGCTGTCTCTCTCGTTGCCACTCTCGCTGTCTCTCTCGCTCGCTCCCTTGCTAACTCCCTCGCTGACTCCCGCACTGTCTCACTTGCTGTCTCACTCTCTGTCTCCCTCACTGTCTCCCTCTCTGTCTCCCTCGCTGTCTCCCTCGCTGTCTCTCTCGCTGTCTCTCGCTCTCTCTCGCTGTCTCTGTTGCTGTCTCTCTCGCAGACTCTCTCGCTGTCTCTCGCTCTCTCTCGCTGTCACCCTCGCAGTCTCTCTCGCTGTCTCCTTCGCTGTCTCCCTTGCTGTCTCCCTGTCGTCTCCCTCGCAGTCTCTCTCGCAGTCTCTCTCGCTGACTCCCTCGCTGTCTCCCTCGCCGACTCCCTCACTGTCTCTCTCGAAGTCTCTCACGCAGTGTCACTCACTGTCACCCTCGCTTTCTCCCTCGCTGTCTCCCTCGCTGTCTACCTCGCTGTCTCTCTTGCAGTCTCTCTCGCTGTCTCTCTCGCTGTCTCCGTCGCTGTCTCCCTTGCAGTCTCTGTCGCTGTCTCCCTCGCACGCTCTCTCGCTGTCTCCCTCGCTTTCTCCCTCGCTGTCTCCCTCACTGTCTCTCTCTCTGTCTCCCTTGCTGTGTCCCTCGCTGTCTCCTTCGCTGTCTCCCTCGCTGTCTCTTTCGCTGTCTCTCTTGCTGTCTCCCTCGCTGTCAACCTCGCATTCTCTGTCACTGTCTCCCTCGCTCTCTACCTCGCTGTCTCTCTCGCAGTCTCTCTCGCTGTCCCTCTCGCTGTCTTCCTTGCAGTCTCTGTCGGTGTCTCCCTAGCAGTCTCCCTAGCAGTCTCCCTCGCAGTCTCTCTCGCTGTCTCCCTCGCTGTCTCCCTCGCTGTCTCTCTCTCTGTCTCTCTCTCTGTCTCCCTCGCTGTCACCCTCGCTGTCTCCCTCGCTGTCTCATTCTCTGTCTCCCTCGCAGTCTCTCTCGCTGTCTCACTCGCTGTCTCCTTCCCTGTCTCCCATGCAGTCTCTGTCGCTGTCTCCCTCGCAGTCTCACTCGCTGTCTCCCTTGCTGTCTCCCTCGCTGTCTCCCTCGCTGTCTCTCTCTCTGTTTCCCTCGCTGTCTCCCTCGCTGTCTCCCTCGCTGTCTCATTCGCTGTCTCCCTCGCAGTCTCTCTCGCTGTCTCACTCGCTGTCTCCTTCGCTGTCTCCCACGCAGTCTCAGTCGCTGTCTCCCTCGCAGTCTCACTCGCTGTCTCCCTCGCTGTATCCCTCGCTGTCTTCCTCGCAGTTTCCCTCGCTGTCTCCCTCGCTGTCTCCTTCGCTGTCTCTCTCGCAGTCTCTCTCGCAGTCTCTCTCGCCGTCTCTCTCGCAATCTCTCTCGCAGTCTCTCACGCTGTCTTCCTCGCAGTCTCTCTCGCAGTCTCACTCGCAGTCTCCCTCGCTGTCTCTCTCGTAGTCTCTCTCACAGTCTCTCTCACAGTCTCTCTCGCTGTCTCCCTCGCAGTCTCTCTCGCTGTCTCCTTGGCTGTCTCCCTCGCTGCCTCCCTCGAAGTCTCTCTCGCAGTCTCACTCGCTGTCTCCCTCGCTGTCTCCCTCGCTGTCTCCCTCGCTGTCTCCCTCATTGTCTTCCTCGCTGTCTACCTCGCTGTCTCTCTCACAGTCTCTCTCGCTGTCTCTCTCACTGTCTCTCTCGCAGTCTTTCTCGCTGTCTCCCTAGCAGTCTCCCTCGCAGTCACTCTCGCTGTCGCCCTCGCTGTCTCCCTCGCTGTCTCTCTTATTGTCTCCCTCGCAGCCTCTCTCACTGTCTCACTCGCTGTCTCCCTCTCAGTCTCTGTCGCTGTCTCCCTTGCTGTTTCACTCGCTGTCGGCCTCGCTGTCTCCATCGCTGTCTCTCTCGCAGTCTCTCACTGTCTCCATCGCTGTCTCCCTTGCTGTCTCTCTCGTTGCCACTCTCGCTGTCTCTCTCGCTCGCTCCCTTGCTAACTCCCTCGCTGACTCCCGCACTGTCTCACTTGCTGTCTCCCTCTCTGTCTCCCTCACTGTCTCCCTCTCTGTCTCCCTCGCTGTCTCTCTCGCAGTCTCTCTCGCAGTCTCTCTCGCCGTCTCTCTCGCAATCTCTCTCGCAGTCTCTCACGCTGTCTTCCTCGCAGTCTCTCTTGCAGTCTCACTCGCAGTCTCCCTCGCTGTCTCTCTCGTAGTCTCTCTCACAGTCTCTCTCACAGTCTCTCTCGCTGTCTCCCTCGCAGTCTCTCTCGCTGTCTCCTTGGCTGTCTCCCTCGCTGCCTCCCTCGAAGTCTCTCTCGCAGTCTCACTCGCTGTCTCCCTCGCTGTCTCCCTCGCTGTCTCCCTCGCTGTCTCCCTCATTGTCTTCCTCGCTGTCTACCTCGCTGTCTCTCTCACAGTCTCTCTCGCTGTCTCTCTCACTGTCTCTCTCGCAGTCTTTCTCACTGTCTCCCTAGCAGTCTCCCTCGCAGTCACTCTCGCTGTCGCCCTCGCTGTCTCCCTCGCTGTCTCTCTTATTGTCTCCCTCGCAGCCTCTCTCACTGTCTCACTCGCTGTCTCCCTCTCAGTCTCTGTCGCTGTCTCCCTTTCTGTTTCACTCGCTGTCGGCCTCGCTGTCTCCATCGCTGTCTCTCTCGCAGTCTCTCACTGTCTCCATCGCTGTCTCCCTTGCTGTCTCTCTCGTTGCCACTCTCGCTGTCTCTCTCGCTCGCTCCCTTGCTAACTCCCTCGCTGACTCCCGCACTGTCTCACTTGCTGTCTCCATCTCTGTCTCCCTCACTGTCTCCCTCTCTGTCTCCCTCGCTGTCTCTCTCGCAGTCTCTCTCGCTGTCTGCCTCGCTGTTTCCATCGCTGTCTCTCTCGCTGTCTATCGCTGTCTCTCGCTGTCTGACTCGCTGTCTCCTTCGCTGTCTCTCAAGCTGTCTCTCGCTGTCTCTCGCTTTCTATCGCTGTCTCCCTCGCTGTCTCTAGCAGTCTCTCTCGCTGACTCTCTCGCAGTCTCCCTCGCAGTCTCTCTCGCAGTCTCACTCGCTGTCTCCCTCGCTGTATCCCTCGCTGTCTCTCTCGCAGTCTCTCTCACTGACTCTCTCGCAGTCTCCCTCGCAGTCTCTAGCAGTCTCTCTCACTGACTCTCTCGCAGTCTCCCTCGCAGTCTCTCTCGCTGTCTCCCTCGCTGCCTCCCTCGGTGTCTGCCTCGCTGCCTCTCTCGCTGTCTCCCTCGCTGTCTCCCTCGCTGTCTCCCTCGCTGTCTAACTCGCTGTCTCTCTCGCTGTCTCTCTCGCTGTCTGCTTCGCTGTCTCCATCGCTGTCTCTCTATCTGTCTCTTGCTGTCTCTCGCTGTCTCCCTCGCTGTCTCCCTCGCTGTCTCTCTCGCTGTCTCTCGCTCTCTCTCGCTGTCACCCTCGCAGTCTCTCTCGCTGTCTCATTCGCTGTCTCCCTTGTTGTCTCCCTGTCGTCTCCCTCGCTGTCTCTCTCGCAGTCTCTCTCGCTGACTCCCTCGCTGTCTCCCTCGCCGACTCCCTCATTGTCTCTCTCGAAGTCTCCCTCGCTGTCTCCCTCGCTGTCTCTCTCTCTGTTTCCCTCGCTGTCTCCCTCGCTGTCTCCCTCTCTGTCTCATTCGCTCTCTCCCTCGCAGTCTCTCTCGCTGTCTCACTCGCTGTCTCCTTCGCTGTCTCCCACGCAGTCTCAGTCGCTGTCTCCCTCGCAGTCTCACTCGCTGTTTCCCTCGCTGTATCCCTCGCTGTCTTCCTCGCAGTCTCCCTCGCTGTCTCCCTCGCTGTCTCCTTCGCTGTCTCTCTCGCAGTCTCTCTCGCAGTCTCTCTCGCCGTCTCTCTCGCAGTCGCTCTCGCAGTCTCTCACGCTGTCTTCCTCGCAGTCTCTCTCGCAGTCTCACTCGCTGTCTCCCTCGCTGTCTCTCTCGTAGTCTCTCTCGCAGTCTCTCTCACAGTCTCTCTCGCTGTCTCCCTCGCAGTCTCTCTCGCTGTCTCCTTGGCTGTCTCCCTCGCTGCCTCCCTCGAAGTCTCTCTCGCAGTCTCACTCGCTTTCTCCCTCGCTGTCTCCCTCGCTGTCTCCCTCGTTGTCTCCCTCATTGTCTTCCTCGCTGTCTACCTCGCTGTCTCTCTCACAGTCTCTCTCGCTGTCTCTCTCGCTGTCTCTCTCGCAGTCTTTCTCGCTGTCTCTCTAGCAGTCTCCCTCGCAGTCACTCTTTCTGTCTCCCTCGCTGTCTCCCTCGCTGTCTCTCTTTTTGTCTCCCTCGCAGCCTCTCTTGCTGTCTCACTCGCTGTCTCCTTCGCTGTCTCCATCGCAGTCTCTGTCGCTGTCTCCCGCGCAGTCTCACTCGCTGTCTCCCTCGCTGTCTCCCTTGCTGTTTCATTCGCTGTCGGCCTCGCTGTCTCCATCGCTGTCTCTCTCGCTGTCTCTCACTGTCTCCATCGCTGTCGCCCTTGCTGTCTCTCTCGTTATCACTCTCGCTGTCTCTCTCGCTGGCTCCCTTGCTAACTCCCTCGCTGACTCCCTCACTGTCTCACTTGCTGTCTCCCTCTCTGTCTCCCTCACTGTCTCCCTCTCTGTCTCCCTCGCTGTCTCTCTCGCAGTCTCTCTCGCTGCCTGCCTCGCTGTTTCCATCGCTGTCTCTCTCGCTGTCTATCGCTGTCTCTCGCTGATGACTCGCTGTCTCCTTCGCTGTCTCTCAAGCTGTCTCTTGCTCTCCATCGCTGACTCTCTCGCAGTCTCCCTCGCAGTCTCTCTCGCAGTCTCACTCGCTGCCTCCCTCGCTGTATCCCTCGCTGTCTCTCTCGCAGTCTCTCTCACTGACTCTCTCGCAGTCTCCCTCGCAGTCTCTAGCAGTCTCTCTCACTGACTCTCTCGCAGTCTCCCTCGCAGTCTCTCTCGCTGTCTCCCTCGCTGCCTCCCTCGGTGTCTGCCTCGCTGCCTCTCTCGCTGTTTCCCTCGCTGTCTCCCTCGCTGTCTCCCTCGCTGTCTAACTCGCTGTCTCTCTCGCTGTCTCTCTCACTGTCTGCTTCGCTGTCTCCATCGCTGTCTCTCTCACTGTCTCTTGCTGTCTCTCGCTGTCTCCCTCGCTGTCTCCCTCGCTGTCTCTCTCGCTGTCTCTCGCTGTCTCTCGCTGTCTCTGTCGCTGTCTCTCTCGCAGACTCTCTCGCTGTCTCTCGCTCTCTCTCGCTGTCACCCTCGCTGTCTCCCTCGCTGTCTCTCTCGCTGTCTCTCGCTGTCTCTCGCTGTCTCTCTCGTAGTCTCTCTCGCTGACTCCCTCGCTGTCTCCCTCGCCGACTCCCTCATTGTCTCTCTCGAAGTCTCTCTCGCAGTCTCACTCACTGTCACCCTCGCTTTCTCCCTCGCTGTCTCCCTCGCTGTCTCCCTCGCTGTCTACCTCGCTGTCTCACTTGCAGTCTCTCTCGCTGTCTCTCTCCCTGTCTCCGTCGCGGTCTCCCTTGCAGTCTCTGTCGCTGTCTCCCTCGCAGTCTCTCTCGCTGTCTCCCTCGCTTTCTCCCTCGCTGTCTCCCTCACTGTCTCTCTCTCTGTCTCCCTTGCTGTGTCCCTCGCTGTCTCCTTCGCTGTCTCCGTCGCTGTCTCTTTCGCTGTCTCTCTCGCGGTCTCCCTCGCTGTCACCCTCGCATTCTCTGTCACTGTCTCCCTCGCTCTCTACCTCGCTGTCTCTCTCGCAGTCTCTCTCGCTGTCTCTCTCGCTGTCTCCCTTGCAGTCTCTGTCGGTGTCTCCCTAGCAGTCTCCCTTGCAGTCTCCCTCGCAGTCTCTCTCGCTGTCTCCCTCGCTGTCTCCCTCTCTGACTCTCTCTCTGTCTCTCTCTCTGTCTCCCTCGCTGTCACCCTCGCTGTCTCCCTCGCTGTCTCATTCGCTGTCTCCCTCGCAGTCTCTCTCGCTGTCTCACTCGCTGTCTCTTTCGCTGTCTCCCACGCAGTCTCTGTCGCTGTCTCCCTCGCAGTCTCACTTGCTGTCTCCCTTGCTGTCTCCCTCGCTGTCTCCCTCGCTGTCTTTCTCTCTGTCTCCCTCGCTGTCTCCCTCGCTGTCTCCCTCGCTGTCTCATTCGCTGTCTCCCTCGCAGTCTCCTCGCTGTCTCACTCGCTGTCTCCTTCGCTGTCTCCATCGCAGTCTCTGTCGCTGTCTCCCTCGCAGTCTTACTCGCTGTCTCCCTCGCTGTCTCCCTCACTGTCTCCCTCGCTGTCTCTATCTCTGTCTCACTCTCTGTCTCCCTCGTTCGCTCTCGTTGTCTCTCTCGCTGTCTCCCTCGCAGTCTTACTCGCTGTCTCCCTCGCTGTCTCCCTCACTGTCTCCCTCGCTGTCTCTATCTCTGTCTCTATCTCTGTCTCACTCTCTGTCTCCCTCGTTCGCTCTCGTTGTCTCTCTCGCTGTCTCCCTCTCAGTCTCTCTCGCCGTCTCTCTCGCCGCCTCCCTCGCCGACTCCCTCACTGTCTCTCTCTCTGTCTCTCTCTCTGTCTCCCTGGCTGTCTCTAGCAGTCTCTCTCGCTGTCTCTCTCGCAGACTCCCTCGCAGTCTCTCTCGCAGTTTCACTCGGTGTCTCCCTCGCAGTCTCTCTCGCAGTCTCTCTCGCTGTCTCCCTCGCTGTCACACTTGCTGTCTCCCTCTCTGTCTCCTCGCTGTCTCTCTCGCTGTCTCCCTCGCTGTCTCCCTCGCTGTCTAACTCGCTGTCTCTCTCGCTGTCTGCCTCGCTGTCTCCATCGCTGTCTCTCTCGCTGTCTGACTCGCTGTTTCCCTCGCTCTCTCCCTCGCTGTCTCCCTCGCTGTATCTAGCAGTCTCTCTCGCTGACTCTCTCGCAGTCTCCCTCGCAGTCTCTCTCGCAGTTTCACTCGCTGCCTCCCTCGCTGTATCCCTCGCTGACTCCCTCGCAGTCTCCCTCGCAGTCTCTCTCGCTGTCTCCCTCACTGCCTCGCTCGGTGTCTGCCTCGCTGTCTCCCTCGCAGTCTCCCTCGCTGTCTAACTCGCTGTCTCTCTCGCTGTCTATCGCGCTGTCGCCCTCGCTGTCTCCCTCGCTGTCTCTCTCGCAGTCTCTCTGGCAGTCTCTCTATCAGTCTCTCTCGCAGTCTCTCTATCAGTCTCTCTCGCAGTCTCTCTCGCAGTCTCTCTCGCCGTCTCTCTCGCTGTCTCCCTCGCCGACTCCCTCACTGTCTCCCTCGCTGTCTCCTCGGCTTTCTCCCTCGCTGTCTCCCTCGAAGTCTCTCTCACAGTCTCACTCGCTGTCTCCCTCGCTGTCTCCCTCGCTGTCTACCTCGCTGTCTCTCTCGCAGTCTCTCTCGCTGTCTCTCTCCCTGTCTCCGTCGCTTTCTCCCTTGCAGTCTCTGTCGCTGTCTCCCTCGCTGTCTCTCTCTCTGTCTCTCTCGCTGTCGCCCTCGCTGTCTCCCTCGCTGTCTCCCTCGCTGTCTCCCTCGCAGTCTCATTCGCTGTCTCCCTCGCAGTCTCTCTCGCTCTCTACCTCGCTGTCTCTCTCGCAGTCTCCCTCGCTGTCTCCCTCGCTGTCTCCCTCGCTGTCTCATTCGCTGTCTCCCTCGCTCTCTACCTCGCTGTCTCTCTCGCAGTCTCTCTCACTGTCTCTCTCGCTGTCTCCCTTTCAGTCTCTGTCGCTGTCTCCCTAGCAGTCTCCCTCGCAGTCTCTCTCGCTGTCTCCCTCGCTGTCTCCCTCGCTGTCTCTCTCACTGTCTCTCTCTCTGTCTCCCTCGCTGTCTCCCTCGCAGTCTCACTCGCTGTCTCCCTCTCTGTATCCCTCGCTGTCTCTCTCGCAGTCTCTCTCACTGACTCTCTCGCAGTCTCCCTCGCAGTCTCTCTCGCAGTCTCTCTCGCTGTCTCCTTCGCTGTCTCCCACGCAGTCTCTGTCGCTGTCTCCCTCGCAGTCTCACTCACTGTCTCCCTTGCTGTCTCCCTCGATGTCTCCCTCGCTGTCTCTCTCTCTGTCTCCCTCGCTGTCTCTCTCGCAGTCTCTCTGGCAGTCTCTCTATCAGTCTCTCTCGCAGTCTCTCTATCAGTCTCTCTCGCAGTCTCTCTCGCAGTCTCTCTCGCCGTCTCTCTCGCTGTCTCCCTCGCCGACTCCCTCACTGTCTCCCTCGCTGTCTCCTCGGCTTTCTCCCTCGCTGTCTCCCTCGAAGTCTCTCTCACAGTCTCACTCGCTGTCTCCCTCGCTGTCTCCCTCGCTGTCTACCTCGCTGTCTCTCTCGCAGTCTCTCTCGCTGTCTCTGTCGCTGTCTCCCTAGCAGTTTCCCTTGCAGTCTCTGTCGCTGTCTCACTCGCTGTCTCCCTCGCTGTCTCCCTCGCTGTCTCTCTCTCTGTCTCCCTAGCTGTGTCCCTCGCTGTCTCCTTCGTTGTCTCCCTCGCAGTCTCTTTCGCTGTCTCTCTCCCTGTCTCCCTCGCTGTCTCCCTCGCTGTCTCTCTCTCTGTCTCTCTCGCTGTCGCCCTCGCTGTCTCCCTCGCTGTCTCCCTCGCTGTCTCCCTCGCAGTCTCATTCGCTGTCTCCCTCGCAGTCTCTCTCGCTCTCTACCTCGCTGTCTCTCTCGCAGTCTCCCTCGCTGTCTCCCTCGCTGTCTCCCTCGCTGTCTCATTCGCTGTCTCCCTCGCTCTCTACCTCGCTGTCTCTCTCGCAGTCTCTCTCACTGTCTCTCTCGCTGTCTCCCTTTCAGTCTCTGTCGCTGTCTCCCTAGCAGTCTCCCTCGCAGTCTCTCTCGCTGTCTCCCTCGCTGTCTCCCTCGCTGTCTCTCTCACTGTCTCTCTCTCTGTCTCCCTCGCTGTCTCCCTCGCAGTCTCACTCGCTGTCTCCCTCTCTGTATCCCTCGCTGTCTCTCTCGCAGTCTCTCTCACTGACTCTCTCGCAGTCTCCCTCGCAGTCTCTCTCGCAGTCTCTCTCGCTGTCTCCTTCGCTGTCTCCCACGCAGTCTCTGTCGCTGTCTCCCTCGCAGTCTCACTCACTGTCTCCCTTGCTGTCTCCCTCGATGTCTCCCTCGCTGTCTCTCTCTCTGTCTCTCTCGCTGTCTCTCTCGCTGTCTCTCGCTCTCTCTCGTTATCTCTCTCGCTGTCTCCCTGGCTGTCTGTCTCGCAGTCTCTCTCGCTGTCTCTCTCGCAGTCTCTCGCTGTCTTTCGCTATCTCTCTCGCTATCTCCCACGCTGTCTCCCTCGCTGTCTCTAGCAGTCTCTCTCGCTGTCTCCCTCGCAGACTCCCTCGCAGTCTCTCTCGCTATCTCCCTGGCTGTCTCCCTCGCTGTCTCCCTCTCTGTCTCTCTCTTTGTCTCCCTCGCTGTCTCCCTCGCTGTCTCATTTGCTGTCTCCCTCGCATCCTCTCTCGCTGTCTCACTCGCTGTCCCCTTCGCTGTCTCCCTCGCAGTCTCATTCGCTGTCTCCCTCGCTGTCTCCCTCGCTGTCTCCCTTGCTGTTTCACGCGCTGTCGGCCTCGCTGTCTCCATCGCTGTCTCCCTTGCTGTCTCTCTCGTTGTCACTCTCGCTGTCTCTCTCGCTGGCCCCCTTGCTAACTCCCTCGCTGACTCCCTCACTGTCTCACTTGCTGTTTCCCTCTCTGTCTCCCTCACTGTTTCCCTCGCTGTCTAACTCGCTGTCTCTCTCGCTGTCTCTCTCGCAGTCTCTCTCGCTGTCTGCCTCGCTGTCTCCATCGCTGTCTCTCTCGCTGTCTATCGCTGTCTCTCGCTGTCTGCCTCGCTGTCTCCTTCGCTGTCTCTCAAGTTGTCTCTCGCTGTCTCTTGCTTTCTATCGCTGTCTCCCTCGCTGTCTCTAGCAGTCTCTCTCGCTGACTCTCTCGCAGTCTCCCTCGCAGTCTCTCTCGCAGTCTCTCTCGCAGTCTCACTCGCTGTCTCCCTCGCTGTATCCCTCGCTGTCTATCTCGCAGTCTCTCTCACTGACTCTCTCGCAGTCTCCCTCACAGTCTCCCACGCAGTCTCTGTCGCTGTCTCCCTCGCAGTCTCACTCTCTGTCTCCCTTGCTGTCTCCCTCGCTGTCTCCCTCGCTGTCTCCCTCGCTGTCTCCCTCGCTGTCTCCCTCGCTGTCTCATTCGCTGTCTCGCTCGCAGTCTCTCTCGCTGTCTCTCTCGCAGTCTCTCGCTGTCTTTCGCTATCTCCCACGCTGTCTCCCTCGCTGTCTCCAGCAGTCTCTCTCGCTGTCTCTCTCGCAGACTCCCTCGCTGTCTCTCTCGCAGTTTCACTCGGTGTCTCCCTCGCAGTCTCTCTCGCTGTCTCCCTCGCTGTCTCTCTCGCAGTCTCTCTCGCTGTCTCCCTCGCTGTCACACTTGCTGTCTCTCTCTCTGTCTCCCTCGCTGTCTCCCTCGCTGTCTCCCTCGCTGTCTAACTCGCTGTCTCTCTCCCTGTCTGCCTCGCTGTCTCCATCGCTGTCTCTCTCGCTGTCTCTCGCTGTCTCTCGCTGTCTGACTCGCTGTCTCCCTCGCTGTCTCTAGCAGTCTCTCTCGATGACTCTCTCGCAGTCTCCCTCGCAGTCCCTCTCGCAGTCTCACTCGCTGTCTTCCTCGCAGTCTCCCTCGCAGTCTCTCTCGCAGTCTCACTCGCTGTCTCCCTCGCTGTATCCCTCGCTGTCTCTCTCGCAGTCTCCCTCGCTTTCTCTCAAAGTCTCTCTCGCTGACTCCCTCGCAGGCTCCCTCGCAGTCTCTCTCGCTGTCTCCCTCACTGCCTCCCTCGGTGTCTGCCTCGCTGTCTCCCTCGCTGTCTCCCTCGCTGTCGAACTCGCTGTCTCCCTCGCTGTATCCCTCGCTGTCTCTCTAGCAGTCTCCCTCGCATTCTCTCGCAGTCTCTCTCGCTGAGCCCCTTGCAGTCTCCCTCGCAGTCTCTCTCGCTGTCTCCCTCACTGCCTCCCTCGGTGTCTGCCTCGCTGTCTCCCTCGCTGTCGCCCTCGCTGTCTCCCTCGCTGTCTCTTTCGGAGTCTCCCTCGCAGTCTCTCTCGCAGTCTCACTCGCTGTCTCCCTCGCAGTCTCCCTCGCAGTCTCTCTCGCAGTCTCACTCGCTGTCTCCCTCGCTGTATCCCTCGCTGTCTCTCTCGCAGTCTCCCTCGCTTTCTCTCGCAGTCTCTCTCGCTGACTCCATCGCAGTCTCCCTCGAAGTCTCTCTCGCTGTCTCCCTCAGTGCCTCCGTCGGTGTTTACCTCGCTGTCTCCCTCGCTGTCTAACTCGCTGTCTCCCTCGCTGTAGCCCTCGCTGTCTCTCTCGCAGGCTCCCTCGCTTTCTCTCGCAGTCTCTCTCGCTGACTCCCTCACTGCCTCCCTCGGTGTCTGCGTCGGTGTCTGCCTCGCTGTCTCCCTCGCTGTCTCCCTCGCTGTCTAACTCGCTGTCTCCCTCGCTGTATCCCTCGCTGTCTCCCTCTCTTTCTCTCGCAGTCTCTCTCGCTGACTCCCTCGCAGTCTCCCTCGCAGTCTCTCTCGCAGTCTCTCTCGCTGACTCACTCGCAGTCTCTCTCGCTGTCTCCCTCACTGCCTCCCTCGGTGTCTGCCTCGGTGTCTGCCTCGCTGTCTCCCTCGCTGTCTCCCTCACTGTCTAACTCGCTGTCTCCCTCGCAGTCTCCCTCGCAGTCTCTCTCGCTGTCTCCCGCACTGCCTCCCTCGGTGTCTGCCTCGCTGTCTCCCTCGCTGTCGCCCTCGCTGTCTCCCTCGCTGTCTCTCTCGCAGTCTCTCTCGCTGTCTCTCTATCAGTCTATCTATCAGTCTATCTCGCAGTCTCCCTCGCAGTCTCTCTCGCAGTCTCACTCGCTGTCTCCCTCGCAGTCTCCCTCGCAGTCTCTCTCGCAGCCTCACTCGCTGTCTCCCTCGCTGTATCCCTCGCTGTCTCTCTCGCAGTCTCCCTCGCTTTCTCTCGCAGTCTCTCTCGCTGACTCCATCGCAGTCTCCCTCGAAGTCTCTCTCGCTGTCTCCCTCACTGCCTCCCTCGGTGTCTGCCTCGCTGTCTCCCTCGCTGTCTTCTTCGCTGTCTAACTCGCTGTCTCCCTCGCTGTATCCCTCGCTGTCTCTCTCGCAGTCTCCCTCGCTTTCTCTCGCAGTCTCTCTCGCTGAATCACTCGCAGTCTCCCTCGCAGTCTCTCTCGCTGTCTCCCTCACTGCCTCCCTCGGTGTCTGGCTCGCAGTCTCCATCGCTGTCGCCCTCGCTGTCTCCCTCGCTGTCTCCTTCGCTGTCTAACTCGCTGTCTCCCTCGCTGTATCCCTCGCTGTCTCTCTCGCAGTCTCCCTCGCTTTCTCTCGCAGTCTCTCTCGCTGAATCACTCGCAGTCTCCCTCGCAGTCTCTCTCGCTGTCTCCCTCACTGCCTCCCTCGGTGTCTGGCTCGCAGTCTCCATCGCTGTCACCCTCGCTGTCTCCCTCGCTGTCTCTCTCGCAGTCTCACTCGCAGTCTCTCTGTCTCACTCTCTGTCAGTCTCTCTCGCAGTCTCTCTCGCAGTCTCTCTCGCCGTCTCTCTCGCTGTCTCCCTCGCCGACTCCCTTACTGTCTCTCTCGCTGTCTCCTCGGCCTTCTCCCTCACTGTCTCCCTCGAAGTCTCTCTCACAGTCTCACTCGCTGTCCCCCTCGCTGTCTCCCTCGCTGTCTACCTCGCTGTCTCTCTCGCTGTCTGTGTCGCTGTCTCCCTTGCAGTCTCTGTCGCTGTCTCCCTCGCAGTCTCTCTCGCTGTCTCACTCGCTTTCTCCCTCGCTGTCTCCCTCGCTGTCTCCCTCGCAGCCTCTGTCACTGTCTCTGTCGCTGTCTCCCTCACTGTCTCCCTAGCTGTGTCCCTCGCTGTCTCCTTCGCTGTCTCCCTCGCAGTCTCTTTCGCTGTCTCTCTCACTGTCTCCCTCGCTGTCTCCCTCGCTGTCTCCCTCGCAGCCTCTGTCACTGCCTCTGTCGCTGTCTCCCTCACTGTCTCCCTCGCTGTCTCCCTCGCTTTCTCCCTCGTTCTCTACCTCGCTGTGTCTCTCGCAGTCTCTGTCGCTGTCTCCCTAGCAGTTTCCCTTGCAGTCTCTGTCGCTGTCTCACTCGCTTTCTCCCTCGCTGTCTCCCTCGCTGTCTCTCTCTCTGTCCTTCTTGCTGTGTCCCTCGCTGTCTCCCTCGCTGTCTCTCTCGCAGTCTCTCTCGCTGTCTCCCTCGCTGTCACACTTGCTGTCTCTCTCTGTCTCCCTCGCTGTCTCCCTCGCTGTCTCCCTCGCTGTCTAACTCGCTGTCTCTCTCGCTGTCTGCCCCGCTGTCTCCATCGCTCTCTCTCTCGCTGTCTCTCGCTGTCTCTCGCTGTCTGACTCGCTGTCTCCCTCGCTGTCTCCCTCGCTGTCTCTAGCAGTCTCTCTCGATGACTCTCTCGCAGTCTCCCTCGCAGTCCCTCTCGCAGTCTCACTCGCTGTCTTCCTCGCAGTCTCCCTCGCAGTCTCTCTCGCAGTCTCACTCGCTGTCTCCCTAGCTGTATCCCTCGCTGTCTCTCTCGCAGTCTCCCTCGCTTTCTCTCAAAGTCTCTCTCGCTGACTCCCTCGCAGGCTCCCTCGCAGTCTCTCTCGCTGTCTCCCTCACTGCCTCCCTCGGTGTCTGCCTCGCTGTCTCCCTCGCTGTCTCCCTCGCTGTCGAACTCGCTGTCTCCCTCGCTGTATCCCTCGCTGTCTCTCTCGCAGTCTCCCTCGCATTCTCTCGCAGTCTCTCTCGCTGAGTCCCTCGCAGTCTCCCTCGCAGTCTATCTCGCTGTCTCCCTCACTGCCTCCCTCGGTGTCTGCCTCGCTGTCTCCCTCGCTGTCGCCCTCGCTGTCTCCCTCGCTGTCTCTCTCGGAGTCTCCCTCGCAGTCTCTCTCGCAGTCTCACTCGCTGTCTCCCTCGCAGTCTCCCTCGCAGTCTCTCTCGCAGTCTCACTCGCTGTCTCCCTCGCTGTATCCCTCGCTGTCTCTCTCGCAGTCTCCCTCGCTTTCTCTCGCAGTCTCTCTCGCTGACTCCATCGCAGTCTCCCTCGAAGTCTCTCTCGCTGTCTCCCTCAGTGCCTCCGTCGGTGTTTACCTCGCTGTCTCCCTCGCTGTCTAACTCGCTGTCTCCCTCGCTGTAGCATTCGCTGTCTCTCTCGCAGGCTCCCTCGCTTTCTCTCGCAGTCTCTCTCGCTGACTCCCTCACTGCCTCCCTCGGTGTCTGCCTCGGTGTCTGCCTCGCTGTCTCCCTCGCTGTCTCCCTCGCTGTCTAACTCGCTGTCTCCCTCGCTGTATCCCTCGCTGTCTCCCTCGCTTTCTCTCGCAGTCTCTCTCGCTGACTCCCTCGCAGTCTCCCTCGCAGTCTCTCTCGCAGTCTCTCTCGCTGACTCACTCGCAGTCTCTCTCGCTGTCTCCCTCACTGCCTCCCTCGGTGTCTGCCTCGGTGTCTGCCTCGCTGTCTCCCTCGCTGTCTCCCTCGCTGTCCAACTCGCTGTCTCCCTCGCAGTCTCCCTCGCAGTCTCTCTCGCTGTCTCCCGCACTGCCTCCCTCGGTGTCTGCCTCGCTGTCTCCCTCGCTGTCGCCCTCGCTGTCTCCCTCGCTGTCTCTCTCGCAGACTCTCTCGCTGTCTCTCTATCAGTCTATCTATCAGTCTATCTCGCAGTCTCCCTCGCAGTCTCTCTCGCAGTCTCTCTCGCTGTCTCCCTCGCAGTCTCCCTCGCAGTCTCTCTCGCAGCCTCACTCGCTGTCTCCCTCGCTGCATCCCTCGCTGTCTCTCTCGCAGTCTCCCTCGCTTTCTCTCGCATTCTCTCTCGCTGACTCCATCGCAGTCTCCCTCGAAGTCTCTCTCGCTGTCTCCCTCACTGCCTCCCTCGGTGTCTGCCTCGCTGTCTCCCTCGCTGTCTCCTTCGCTGTCTAACTCGCTGTCTCCCTTGCTGTATCCCTCGCTGTCTCTCTCGCAGTCTCCCTCGCTTTCTCTCGCAGTCTCTCTCGCTGAATCACTCGCAGTCTCCCTCGCAGTCTCTCTCGCTGTCTCCCTCACTGCCTCCCTCGGTGTCTGGCTCGCACTCTCCATCGCTGTCGCCCTCGCTGTCTCCCTCGCTGTCTCCTTCGCTGTCTAACTCGCTGTCTCCCTCGCTGTATCCCTCGCTGTCTCTCTCGCAGTCTCCCTCGCTTTCTCTCGCAGTCTCTCTCGCTGAATCACTCGCAGTCTCCCTCGCAGTCTCTCTCGCTGTCTCCCTCGCTGCCTCCCTCGGTGTCTGGCTCGCAGTCTCCATCGCTGTCACCCTCGCTGTCTCCCTCGCTGTCTCTCTCGCAGTCTCACTCGCAGTCTCTCTATCAGTCTCTCTATCAGTCTCTCTCGCAGTCTCTCTCGCAGTCTCTCTCGCCGTCTCTCTCGTTGTCTCCCTCGCCGACTCCCTCACTGTCTCTCTCGCTGTCTCCTCGGCCTTCTCCCTCACTGTCTCCCTCGAAGTCTCTCTCACAGTCTCACTCGCTGTCCCCCTCGCTGTCTCCCTCGCTGTCTACCTCGCTGTCTCTCTCGCTGTCTGTGTCGCTGTCTCCCTTGCAGTCTCTGTCGCTGTCTCCCTCGCAGTCTCTCTCGCTGTCTCACTCGCTTTATCCCTCGCTGTCTCCCTCGCTGTCTCCCTCGCAGCCTCTGTCACTGTCTCTGTCGCTGTCTCCCTCACTGTCTCCCTAGCTGTGTCCCTCGCTGTCTCCTTCGCTGTCTCCCTCGCAGTCTCTTTCGCTGTCTCTCTCACTGTCTCCCTCGCTGTCTCCCTCGCTGTCTCCCTCGCAGCCTCTGTCACTGCCTCTGTCGCTGTCTCCCTCACTGTCTCCCTCGCTGTCTCCCTCGCTTTCTCCCTCGCTCTCTACCTCGCTGTGTCTCTCGCAGTCTCTGTCGCTGTCTCCCTAGCAGTTTCCCTTGCAGTCTCTGTCGCTGTCTCACTCGCTTTCTCCCTCGCTGTCTCCCTCGCTGTCTCTCTCTCTGTCCTTCTTGCTGTGTCCCTCGCTGTCTCCTTCGCTGTCTCCCTCGCAGTCTCTTTCGCTGTCTCTCTCGCTGTCTCCCTCGCTGTCTCCCTCGCTGTCTCACTCGCTGTCTCTCTCTCTGTCTCTCTCTCTGTCTCCCTCGCTGTCGGCCTCGCTGTCTCCATCGCTGTCTCTCTCGCTGTCTCTCATTTTCTCCCTCGCTGTCTCCCTCGCTGTCTCCCTCGCTGTCTCTCTCGCTGTCTCTCGCTCTCTCTCGTTGTCTCTCTCGCTGTCTCCCTGGCTGTCCCTCTCGCAGTCTCTCTCGCTGTCTCTCTCGCTGTCTCCCTTGCAGTCTCTGTCGCTGTCTCCCTAGCAGTCTCCCTCGCAGTCTCCCTCGCTGTCTCCCTCACTGTCTCACTCGCTGTCTCCCTCGCTGTCGGCCTCGCTGTCTCTCTCGCTGTCTCTCACTGTCTCCCTCGCTGTCTCCCTCGCTGCCTCCCTCGCTGTCTCTCTCGCTGTCTCTCGCTCTCTCTCGTTGTCTCTCTCGCTGTCTCCCTGGCTGTTCCTCTCGCAGTCTCTGTCGCTGTCTCACTCGCTTTCTCCCTCGCTGTCTCCCTCGCTGTCTCCCTCACTGTCTCACTCGCTGTCTCCCTCGCTGTCGGCCTCGCTGTCTCTCTCGCTGTCTCTCACTGTCTCCCTCGCTGTCTCCCTCGCAGTCTCACTCGCTGTCTCTCTCTCTGTCCTTCTTGCTGTGTCCCTCGCTGTCTCCTTCGCTGTCTCCCTCGCAGTCTCTTTCGCTGTCTCTCTCGCTGTCTCCCTCGCTGTCTCCCTCGCTGTCTCACTCGCTGTCTCTCTCTCTGTCTCTCTCTCTGTCTCCCTCGCTGTCGGCCTCGCTGTCTCCATCGCTGTCTCTCTCGCTGTCTCTCATTTTCTCCCTCGCTGTCTCCCTCGCTGTCTCCCTCGCTGTCTCTCTCGCTGTCTCTCGCTCTCTCTCGTTGTCTCTCTCGCTGTCTCCCTGGCTGTCCCTCTCGCAGTCTCTCTCGCTGTCTCTCTCGCTGTCTCCCTTGCAGTCTCTGTCGCTGTCTCCCTAGCAGTCTCCCTCGCAGTCTCCCTCGCTGTCTCCCTCACTGTCTCACTCGCTGTCTCCCTCGCTGTCGGCCTCGCTGTCTCTCTCGCTGTCTCTCACTGTCTCCCTCGCTGTCTCCCTCGCTGCCTCCCTCGCTGTCTCTCTCGCTGTCTCTCGCTCTCTCTCGTTGTCTCTCTCGCTGTCTCCCTGGCTGTTCCTCTCGCAGTCTCTGTCGCTGTCTCACTCGCTTTCTCCCTCGCTGTCTCCCTCGCTGTCTCCCTCACTGTCTCACTCGCTGTCTCCCTCGCTGTCGGCCTCGCTGTCTCTCTCGCTGTCTCTCACTGTTTCCCTCGCTGTCTCCCTCGCTGCCTCCCTCGCTATCTCCCACGCTGTCTCCCTCGCTGTCTCTAGCAGTCTCTCTCGCTGTCACCCTCGCAGACTACCTCGCAGTCTCTCTCGCAGTCTCCCTCGCAGTCTCACTCGGTGTCTCCCTCGCAGTCTCTCTCGCTGTCTCCCTCGCTGTCTCCCTCGCTGTCTCTCTCGCAGTCTCTCTCGCTGTCTCCCTCGCTGTATCCCTCGCTGTCTCTCTCGCAGTCTCTCTCACTGACTCTCTCGCAGTCTCCCTCGCAGTCTCTAGCAGTCTCTCTCACTGACTCTCTCGCAGTCTCCCTCGCAGTCTCTCTCGCTGTCTCCCTCGCTGCCTCCCTCGGTGTCTGCCTCGCTGCCTCTCTCGCTGTCTCCCTCGCTGTCTCCCTCGCTGTCTCCCTCGCTGTCTAACTCGCTGTCTCTCTCGCTGTCTCTCTCACTGTCTGCTTCGCTGTCTCCATCGCTGTCTCTCTCACTGTCTCTTGCTGTCTCTCGCTGTCTCCCTCGCTGTCTCCCTCGCTGTCTCTCTCGCTGTCTCTCGCTCTCTCTCGCTGTCTCTGTCGCTGTCTCTCTCGCAGACTCTCTCCCTGTCTCTCGCTCTCTCTCGCTGTCACCCTCGCAGTCTCTCTCGCTGTCTCATTCGCTGTCTCCCTTGTTGTCTCCCTGTCGTCTCCCTCGCTGTCTCTCTCGCAGTCTCTCTCGCTGACTCCCTCGCTGTCTCCCTCGCCGGCTCCCTCATTGTCTCTCTCGAAGTCTCTCTCGCAGCCTCACTCACTGTCACCCTCGCTTTATCCCTCGCTGTCTCCCTCGCTGTCTCCCTCGCTGTCTACCTCGCTGTCTCACTTGCAGTCTCTCTCGCTGTCTCTCTCCCTGTCTCCGTCGCTTTCTCCCTTGCAGTCTCTGTCGCTGTCTCCCTCGCAGTCTCTCTCGCTGTCTCCCTCGCTTTCTCCCTCGCTGTCTCCCTCACTGTCTCTCTCTCTGTCTCCCTTGCTGTGTCCCTCGCTGTCTCCTTCGCTGTCTCCGTCGCTGTCTCTTTCGCTGTCTCTCTCGCGGTCTCCCTCGCTGTCACCCTCGCATTCTCTGTCACTGTCTCCCTCGCTCTCTACCTCGCTGTCTCTCTCGCAGTCTCTCTCGCTGTCTCTCTCGCTGTCTCCCTTGCAGTCTCTGTCGGTGTCTCCCTAGCAGTCTCCCTTGCAGTCTCCCTCGCAGTCTCTCTCGCTGTCTCCCTCGCTGTCTCCCTCGCTGACTCTCTCTCTGTCTCTCTCTCTGTCTCCCTCGCTGTCACCCTCGCAGTCTCCCTCGCTGTCTCATTCGCTGTCTCCCTCGCAGTCTCTCTCGCTGTCTCACTCGCTGTCTCTTTCGCTGTCTCCCACGCTTTCTCTGTCGCTGTCTCCCTCGCAGTCTCACTCGCTGTCTCCCTTGCTGTCTCCCTCGCTGTCTCCCTCGCTGTCTTTCTCTCTGTCTCCCTCGCTGTCTCCCTCGCTGTCTCCCTCGCTGTATCTAGCAGTCTCTCTCGCTGACTCTCTCGCAGCCTCCCTCGCAGTCTCTCTCGCAGTTTCACTCGCTGCCTCCCTCGCTGTATCCCTCGCTGACTCCCTCGCAGTCTCCCTCGCAGTCTCTCTCGCTGTCTCCCTCACTGCCTCGCTCGGTGTCTGCCTCGCTGTCTCCCTCGCAGTCTCCCTCGCTGTCTAACTCGCTGTCTCTCTCGCTGTCTATAACGCTGTCGCCCTCGCTGTCTCCCTCGCTGTCTCTCTCGCAGTCTCTCTGGCAGTCTGTCTATCAGTCTCTCTCGCAGTCTCTCTATCAGTCTCTCTCGCAGTCTCTCTCGCAGTCTCTCTCGCCGTCTCTCTCCATGTCTCCCTCGCCGACTCCCTCACTGTCTCTCTCGCTGTCTCCTCGGCTTTCTCCCTCGCTGTCTCCCTCGAAGTCTCTCTCACAGTCTCACTCGCTGTCTCCCTCGCTGTCTCCCTCGCTGTCTTCCTCGCTGTCTCTCTCGCAGTCTCTCTCGCTGTCTCTGTCGCTGTCTCCCTAGCAGTTTCCCTTGCAGTCTCTGTCGCTGTCTCACTCGCTGTCTCCCTCGCTGTCTCCCTCGCTGTCTCTCTCTCTGTCTCCCTAGCTGTGTCCCTCGCTGTCTCCTTCGCTGTCTCCCTCGCAGTCTCTTTCGCTGTCTCTCTCCCTGTCTCCCTCGCTGTCTCCCTCGCTGTCTCTCTCTCTGTCTCTCTCTCTGTCTCCCTCGCTGTCTCCCTCGCTGTCTCCCTCGCTGTCTCCCTCGCAGTCTCATTCGCTGTCTCCCTCGCAGTCTCTCTCGCTCTCTACCTCGCTGTCTCTCTCGCAGTCTCCCTCGCTGTCTCCCTCGCTGTCTCCCTCGCTGTCTCATTCGCTGTCTCCCTCGCTCTCTACCTCGCTGTCTCTCTCGCAGTCTCCCTTTCAGTCTCTGTCGATGTCTCCCTAGCAGTCTCCCTCGCAGTCTCTCTCGCTGTCTCCCTCGCTGTCTCCCTCGCTGTCTCTCTCACTGTCTCTCTCTCTGTCTCCCTCGCTGTCTCCCTCGCAGTCTCACTCGCTGTCTCCCTCGCTGTATCCCTCGCTGTCTCTCTCGCAGTCTCTCTCACTGACTCTCTCGCAGTCTCCCTCGCAGTCTCTCTCGCAGTCTCTCTCGCTGTCTCCTTCGCTGTCTCCCACGCAGTCTCTGTCGCTGTCTCCCTCGCAGTCTCACTCACTGTCTCCCTTGCTGTCTCCCTCGATGTCTCCCTCGCTGTCTCTCTCTCTGTCTCCCTCGCTGTCTCTCTCGCTGTCTCTCGCTCTCTCTCGTTGTCTCTCTCGCTGTCTCCCTGGCTGTCTGTCTCGCAGTCTCTCTCGCTGTCTCTCTCGCAGTCTCTCGCTGTCTTTCGCTATCTCTCTCGCTATCTCCCACGCTGTCTCCCTCGCTGTCTCTAGCAGTCTCTCTCGCTGTCTCCCTCGCAGACTCCCTCGCAGTCTCTCTCGCAGTCTCTCTCGCAGTCTCACTCGGTGTCTCCCTCGCAGTCTCTCTCGCTGTCTCCCTGGCTGTCTCCCTCGCTGTCTCCCTCTCTGTCTCTCTCTTTGTCTCCCTCGCTGTCTCCCTCGCTGTCTCATTTGCTGTCTCCCTCGCATCCTCTCTCGCTGTCTCACTCGCTGTCCCCTTCGCTGTCTCCCTCGCAGTCTCTGTCGCTGTCTCCCTCGCAGTCTCATTCGCTGTCTCCCTCGCTGTCTCCCTTGTTGTTTCACTCGCTGTCGGCCTCGCTGTCTCCATCGCTGTCTCTCTCGCAGTCTCTCACTGTCTCCATCGCTGTCTCCCTTGCTGTCTCTCTCGTTGTCACTCTCGCTGTCTCTCTCGCTGGCTCCCTTGCTAACTCCCTCGCTGACTCCCTCACTGTCTCACTTGCTGTCTCCCTCTCTGTCTCCCTCACTGTCTCCCTCGCTGTCTAACTCGCTGTCTCTCTCGCTGTCTCTCTCGCAGTCTCTCTCGCTGTCTGCCTCGCTGTCTCCATCGCAGTCTCTCTCGCTGTCTATCGCTGTCTCTCGCTGTCTGACTCGCTGTCTCCTTCGCTGTCTCTCAAGTTGTCTCTCGCTGTCTCTTGCTTTCTATCGCTGTCTCCCTCGCTGTCTCTAGCAGTCTCTCTCGCTGACTCTCTCGCAGTCTCCCTCGCAGTCTCTCTCGCAGTCTCTCTCGCAGTCTCACTCGCTGTCTCCCTCGCTGTCTCTCGCAGTCTCTCTCACAGACTCTCTCGCAGTCTCCCTCGCAGTCTCCCACGCAGTCTCTGTCGCTGTCTCCCTCGCAGTCTCACTCTCTGTCTCCCTTGCTGTCTCCCTCGCTGTCTCCCTCGCTGTCTCTCTCTCTGTCTCCCTCGCTGTCTCCCTCGCTGTCTCCCTCGCTGTCTCATTCGCTGTCTCCCTCGCAGTCTCTCTCGCTGTCTCTCTCGCAGTCTCTCGCTGTCTTTCGCTATCTCCCACGCTGTCTCCCTCGCTTTCTCCAGCAGTCTCTCTCGCTGTCTCTCTCGCAGACTCCCTCGCTGTCTCTCTCGCAGTTTCACTCGGTGTCTCCCTCGCAGTCTCTCTCGCTGACTCCCTGGCTGTCTCTCTCGCTGTCTCTCTCGCTGTCTCCCTCGCTGTCACACTTGCTGTCTCTCTCTCTGTCTCCCTCGCTGTCTCCCTCGCTGTCTCCCTCGCTGTCTAACTCGCTGTCTCTCTCGCTGTCTGCCTCGCTGTCTCCATCGCTGTCTCTCTCGCTGTCTCTCGCTGTCTCTCGCTGTCTGACTCGCATCTCCCTCGCAGTCTCTCACGCTGTCTCTCGCTGTTTCCCTCGCTGTCTCCCTCGCTGTCTCCCTCGCTGTCTCTAGCAGTCTCTCTCGATGACTCTCCCGCAGTCTCCCTCGCAGTCCCTCTCGCAGTCTCACTCGCTGTCTTCCTCGCAGTCTCCCTCGCAGTCTCTCACGCTGTCTCTCGCTGTTTCCCTCGCTGTCTCCCTCGCTGTATCCCTCGCTGTCTCTCTCGCAGTCTCCCTCGCTTTCACTCAAAGTCTCTCTCGCTGACTCCCTCGCAGGCTCACTCGCAGTCTCTCTCGCTGTCTCCCTCACTGCCTCCCTCGGTGTCTGCCTCGCTGTCTCCCTCGCTGTCTCCCTCGCTGTCGAACTCGCTGTCTCCCTCACTGTATCCCTCGCTGTCTCTCTCGCAGTCTCCCTCGCATTCTCTCGCAGTCTCTCTCGCTGAGTCCCTCGCAGTCTCCCTCGCAGTCTCTCTCGCTGTCTCCCTCACTGCCTCCCTCGGTGTCTGCCTCGCTGTCTCCCTCGCTGTCGCCCTCGCTGTCTCCCTCGCTGTCTCTCTCGGAGTCTCCCTCGCAGTCTCTCTCGCAGTCTCACTCGCTGTCTCCCTCGCAGTCTCCCTCGCAGTCTCTCTCGCAGTCTCACTCGCTGTCTCCCTCGCTGTATCCCTCGCTGTCTCTCTCGCAGTCTCCCTCGCATTCTCTCGCAGTCTCTCTCGCTGACTCCATCGCAGTCTCCCTCGAAGTCTCTCTCGCTGTCTCCCTCAGTGCCTCCGTCGGTGTTTACCTCGCTGTCTCCCTCGCTGTCTAACTCGCTGTCTCCCTCGCTGTAGCCCTCGCTGTCTCTCTCGCAGACTCCCTCGCTTTCTCTCGCAGACTCTCTCGCTGACTACCTCACTGCCTCCCTCGGTGTCTGCCTCGGTGTCTGCCTCACTGTCTCCCTCGCTGTCTCCCTCGCTGTCACTCTCGCAGTCTCCCTCGCTTTCTCTCGCAGTCTCTCTCGCTGACTCCCTCGCAGTCTCCCTCGCAGTCTCTCTCGCTGTCTCCCGCACTGCCTCCCTCGGTGTCTGCCTCGCTGTCTCCCTCGCTGTCGCCCAAACTGTCTCCCTCGCTGTCTCTCTCGCAGTCTCTCTCGCAGTCTCTCTATCAGTCTATCTATCAGTCTCTCTCGCAGTCTCCCTCGCAGTCTCTCTCGCAGTCTCACTCGCTGTCTCCCTCGCAGTCTCCCTCGCAGTCTCTCTCGCAGCCTCACTCGCTGTCTCCCTCGCTGTATCCCTCGCTGTCTCTCTCGCAGTCTCCCTCGCTATCTCTCGCAGTCTCTCTCGCTGTCTCCCTCACTGCCTCCCTCGGTGTCTGCCTCGCTGTCTCCCTCGCTGTCTCCTTCGCTGTCTAACTCGCTGTCTCCATCGCTGTATCCCTCGCTGTCTCTCTCGCAGTCTCCCTCGCTTTCTCTCGCAGTCTCTCTCGCTGAATCACTCGCAGTCTCCCTCGCAGTCTCTCTCGCTGTCTCCCTCACTGCCTCCCTCGGTGTCTGGCTCGCAGTCTCCATCGCTGTCGCCCTCGCTGTCTCCCTCGCTGTCTCTCTCGCAGTCTCACTCGCAGTCTCTCTATCAGTCTCTCTATCAGTCTCTCTCGCAGTCTCTCTCGCAGTCTCTCTCGCCGTCTCTCTCGCTGTCTCCCTCGCCGACTCCCTCACTGTCTCTCTCGCTGTCTCCTCTGCTTTCTCCCTCACTGTCTCCCTCGAAGTCTCTCTCACAGTCTCACTCGCTGTCCCCCTCGCTGTCTCCCTCGCTGTCTACCTCGCTGTCTCTCTCGCTGTCTGTGTCGCTGTCTCCCTTGCAGTCTCTGTCGCTGTCTCCCTCGCAGTCTCTCTCGCTGTCTCACTCGCTTTCTCCCTCGCTGTCTCCCTCGCTGTCTCCCTCGCAGCCTCTGTCACTGTCTCTGTCGCTGTCTCCCTCACTGTCTCCCTAGCTGTGTCCCTCGCTGTCTCCTTCGCTGTCTCCCTCGCAGTCTCTTTCGCTGTCTCTCTCACTGTCTCCCTCGCTGTCTCCCTCGCTGTCTCCCTCGCAGCCTCTGTCACTGCCTCTGTCGCTGTCTCCCTCACTGTCTCCCTCGCTGTCTCCCTCGCTTTCTCCCTCGCTCTCTACCTCGCTGTGTCTCTCGCAGTCTCTGTCGCTGTCTCCCTAGCAGTTTCCCTTGCAGTCTCTGTCGCTGTCTCACTCGCTTTCTCCCTCGCTGTCTCCCTCGCTGTCTCTCTCTCTGTCCTTCTTGCTGTGTCCCTCGCTGTCTCCTTCGCTGTCTCCCTCGCAGTCTCTTTCGCTGTCTCTCTCGCTGTCTCCCTCGCTGTCTCCCTCGCTGTCTCACTCTCTGTCTCTCTCTCTGTCTCCCTCGCTGTCTCACTCGCTGTCTCATTCGCTGTCTCCCTCGCTGTCTCTCTCTCTGTCTCTCTCTCTGTCTCCCTCGCTGTCGGCCTCGCTGTCTCCATCGCTGTCTCTCTCGCTGTCTCTCATTTTCTCCCTCGCTGTCTCCCTCGCTGTCTCCCTCGCTGTCTCTCTCGCTGTCTCTCGCTCTCTCTCGTTGTCTCTCTCGCTGTCTCCCTGGCTGTCCCTCTCGCAGTCTCTCTCGCTGTTTCTCTCGCTGTCTCCCTTGCAGTCCCTGTCGCTGTCTCCCTAGCAGTCTCCCTCGCAGTCTCCCTCGCTGTCTCCCTCACTGTCTCACTCGCTGTCTCCCTCGCTGTCGGCCTCGCTGTCTCTCTCGCTTTCTCTCACTGTCTCCCTCGCTGTCTCCCTCGCTGCCTCCCTCGCTGTCTCTCTCGCTGCCTCTCGCTCTCTCTCGTTGTCTCTCTCGCTGTCTCCCTGGCTGTTCCTCTCGCAGTCTCTCTCGCTGTTTCTCTCGCAGTCTATCTCGCAGTCTCACTCGCTGTCTCCCTCGCAGTCTCCCTCGCAGTCTCTCTCGCAGTCTCACTCGCTGTCTCCTTTGCTGTATCCCTCGCAGTCTCCCTCGAAGTCTCTCTCGCTGTCTCCCTCACTGCCACCCTCGGTGTCTGCCTCGCTGTCTCCCTCGCTGTCTCCCTCGCTGTCTAAATCGCTGTCTCATTCGCTGTATCCCTCGCTGTCTCTCTCGCAGTCTCCCTCGCTTTCTCTCGCAGTCTCTCCCGCTGACTCCCTCGCAGTCTCCCTCGCAGACTCTCTCGCTGTCTCCCTCAATGCCACCCTCGGTGTCTGCCTCGCTGTCTCCCTCGCTGTCGCCCTCGCTGTCTCCCTCGCTGTCTCTCTCGCAGTCTCTCTCGCAGTCTCTCTATCAGTCTCTCTATCAGTCGCTCTCGCAGTCTCTCTCGCAGTCTCTCTCTCCGTCTCTCTCGCTGTCTCCCTCGCCGACTCCCTCACTGTCTCTCTCGCTGTCTCCTCGGCTTTCTCCCTCACTGTCTCCCTCGAAGTCTCTCTCACAGTCTTACTCGCTGTCTCCCTCGCTGTCTCCCTCGCTGTCTACCTCGCTGTCTCTCTCGCAGTCTCTCTCGCTGTCTCCCTCGCCGACTCCCTCACTGTCTCTCTCGCTGTCTCCTCGGCTTTCTCCCTCAGTGTCTCCCTCGAAGTCTCTCTCACAGTCTCACTCGCTGTCTCCCTCGCTGTCTCCCTCGCTCTCTACCTCGCTGTCACTCTCGCAGTCTCTCTCGCTGTCTCTGTCGCTGTCTCCCTTGCAGTCTCTGTCGCTGTCTCCCTCGCAGTCTCTCTCGCTGTCTCCCTCGCTTTCTCCCTCGCTGTCTCCCTCGCTGTCTCCCTCGCAGCCTCTGTCACTGTCTCTGTCGCTGTCTGCCTCACTGTCTCCCTTGCTGTGTCCCTCGCTGTCTCCTTCGCTGTCTCCCTCGCAGTCTCTTTCGCTGTCTCTCTCACTGTCTCCCTCGCTGTCTCCCTCGCTGTCTCCCTCGCAGCCTCTGTCACTGCCTCTGTCGCTGTCTCCCTCACTGTCTCCCTCGCTGTCTCCCTCGCTGTCTCCCGCGCTCTCTACCTCGCTGTGTCTCTCGCAGTCTCTGTCGCTGTCTCCCTAGCAGTTTCCCTTGCAGTCTCTGTCTCTGTCTCACTCGCTTTCCCCCTCGCTGCCTCCCTCGCTGTCTCTCTCTCTGTCTTCCTTGCTGTGTCCCTCGCTGTCTCCTTCGCTGTCTCCCTCGCAGTCTCTTTCGCTGTCTCTCTCGCTGTCTCCCTCGCTGTCTCTCTCTCTGTCTCTCTCTCTGTCTCCCTCGCTGTCTCCCTCGCTGTCTCCCTCGCTGTCTCATTCGCTGTCTCCCTCGCAGTCTCTCTCGCTCTCTACCTCGCTGTCTCTCACGCAGTCTCCCTCGCTTTCTCCCTCGCTGTCTCCCTCGCTGTCTCCCTCGCTGTCTCATTCGCTGTCTCCCTCGCTCTCTACCTCGCTGTCTCTCTCGCAGTCTCTCTCGCTGTCTCTCTCGCTGTCTCCCTTGCAGTCTCTGTCGCTGTCTACCTGGCAGTCTCCCTCGCAGTCTCTCTCGCTGTCGGCCTCCCTGTCTCACTCGCTGTCTCATTCGCTGTCTCCCTCGCTGTCTCTCTCTCTGTCTCTCTCTCTGTCTCCCTCGCTGTCGGCCTCGCTGTCTCCATCGCTGTCTCTCTCGCTGTCTCTCACTGTCTCCCTCGCTGTCTCCCTCGCTGTCTCCCTCCCTGTCTCTCTCGCTGTCTCTCGCTCTCTCTCGTTGTCTCTCTCGCTGTCTCCCTGGCTGTCCCTCTCGCAGTCTCTCTCGCTGTCTCTCTCGCTGTCTCCCTTGCAGTCTCTGTCGCTGTCTCCCTCGCAGTCTCCCTCGCAGTCTCCCTCGCTGTCTCCCTCACTGTCTCACTCGCTGTCTCATTCGCTGTCTCCCTCGCTGTCTCTCTCTCTGTCTCTCTCTCTGTCTCCCTCGCTGTCGGCCTCGCTGTTTCCATCGCTGTCTCTCTCGCTGTCTCTCACTGTCTCCCTCGCTGTCTCCCTCGCTGTCTCCCTCGCTGTCTCTCTCGCTGTCTCTCGCGCTCTCTCGTTGTCTCTCTCGCTGTCTCCCTGGCTGTCCCTCTCGCAGTCTCTCTCGCAGTCTCTCTCGCAGTCTCTCGCTGTCTTTCGCTGTCTCTCTCGATATCTCCCTCGCAGACTCCCTCGCTGTCTCTAGCAGTCTCTCTCGCAGTCTCACTCGGTGTCTCCCACGCAGTCTCTCTCGCTGTCGCCCTCGCTGTCTCCATCGCTGTCTCCCTTGCAGTCTCTGCCGCTGTCTCCCTCGCAGTCTCTCTCGCTGTCGGCCTCGCTTTCTCCCTCGCTGTCTCTCTCTCACAGTCTATCGCTGTCTTTCGCTGTCTCTCTCGCTATCTCCCACGCTGTCTCCCTCGCTGTCTCGAGCAGTCTCTCTCGCTGTCTCTCTCGCAGACTCCCTCGCAGTCTCTCTCGCAGTCTCTCTCGCAGTCTCACTCGGTGTCTCCCTCGCAGTCTCTCTCGCTGTCTCCCTCGCTGTCTCCCTCTCTGTCTCCCTCGCTGTCTCTCTCGCAGTCTCTCTCGCTTTCTCTCTCGCTGTCTCTGCCGCTGTCTCCATTGCAGTCTCTGTCGCTGTCTCCCTCGCAGTCTCATCTGCTGTCTCCCTCGCTTTCTCCCTCGCTGTCTCCCACGCTGTCTCCCTCGCTGTCTCCAGCAGTCTCTCTCGCTGTCTCTCTTGCAGACTCCCTCGCAGTCTCTCTCGCAGTTTCACTCGGTGTCTCCCTCGCAGTCTCTCTCGCCATCTCCCTCGCTGTCTCCCTCGCTGACTCCCTCGCTGTCTCTCTCGCAGTCTCTCTCGCTGTCTCCCTCGCTGTCTCACTTGCTGTCTCCCTCTCTGTCTCCCTCGCTGTCTCTCTCGCTGTCTCCCTCGCTCTCTCCCTCGCTGTCTAACTCGCTGTCTCTCTCGCTGTCGGCCTCGCTGTCTCGCTCGCTGTCTCTCACTGTCTCCCTCGCTGTCTCCCTCGCTGTCTCCCTCGCTGTCTCTCTCGCTGTCTCTCGCGCTCTCTCGTTCTCTCTCTCGCTGTCTCCCTGGCTGTCCCTCTCGCAGTCTCTCTCGCTGTCTCTCTCGCAGTCTCTCGCTGTCTTTCGCTGTCTCTCTCGATATCTCCCACGCTGTCTCCCTCGCTGTCTCTAGCAGTCTCTCTCGCTGTCTCCCTCGCAGACTCCCTCGCAGTCTCTCTCGCAGTCTCTCTCGCAGTCTCACTCGGTGTCCCCCTCGCAGTCTCTCTCGCTGTCTCCCTCGCTGTCTCCCTCGCTGTCTCTCTCGCAGTCTCTCTCGCTGTCTCCCTCGCTGTCTCCATCGCTGTCTCCCTTGCAGTCTCTGCCGCTGTCTCCCTCGCAGTCTCTCTCGCTGTCTGCCTCGCTTTCTCCCTCGCTGTCTCTCTCTCTCTGTCTCCCTCGCTATCTCTCGTTGTCTCTCTCGCTGTCTCCCTGGCTGTCTCTCTCGCTGTCTTTCGCTGTCTCTCTCGCTATCTCCCACGCTGTCTCCCTCGCTGTCTCGAGCAGTCTCTCTCGCTGTCTCCCTCGCAGACTCCCTCGCGTCTCTCTCGCAGTTTCACTCGGTGTCTCCCTCGCAGTCTCTCTCGCTGTCTCCCTCGCTGTCTCCGTCGCTGTCTCCCTCGCTGTCTCACTTGCTGTCTCCCTCGCGGTCTCCCTCGCAGTCTCCCTCTCAGTCTCTCTCGCAGTCTCACTCGCTGTCTCCCTCGCTGTATCCCTCTCTGTCTCTCTCGCAGTCTCCCTCGCTTTCTCTAGCTGTCTCTCTCACTGACTCTCTCGCAGTCTCCCTCGTAGTCTCTCTCGCTGTCTCCCTCGCTGCCTCCCTCGGTGTCTCCCTCGCTGTCTCACACGCTGTCTCTCTCGCAGTCTCTCTCGCTGTCTTTCGCTGTCTCCCTCGCAGTCTCTCTCGCTGTCTCCCTCGCTGACTCCCTCACTGTCTCCCTCGCTGTCTCCCTCGAAGTCTCTCTCGCAGTCTCACTCGCTGTCTCCCTCGCTGTCTCCCTCGCTGTCTACCTCGCTGTCTCTCTCGCAGTCTCTCTCGCTGTCTCCGTCGCTGTCTCCCTTGCAGTTTCTGTCGCTGTCTCCCTCGCAGTCTCTCTCGCTGTCTCCCTCGCTTTCTCGTTCGCTGTCGCCCTAGCTGTCTCTCTCTCTCTGTCCCTTGCTGTCTCCCTCGCAGTCTCCTTCGCTGTCTCCCTCGCAGTCTCTTTCGCTGTCTCTCTCGCTGTCTCCCTGGCAGTCTCTGTCGCTGTCTCTGTCGCTGTCTCCCTCACTGTCTCCCTCGCTGTCTCCCTCGCTGTCTCTATCGCTCTCTATCTCGCTGTCTCTCTCGCTGTCTCCCTTGCAGTCTCTGTCGCTGTCTCCCTAGCAGTCTCCCTCGCATTCTCTCTCGCTGTCTCGCTCGCTGTTTCCGATGCTGTCTCTCTCTCTGTCTCTCTCTCTGTCTCTCTCTCTGTCTCTCTCTCTGTCTCCCTCGCTGTCTCCCTCGCTGTCTCCCTCGCTGTCTCCATCGCTGTCTCATTCGCTGTCTCCCTCGCAGTCTCTCTCACTCTCTACCTCGCTGTCTCTCTCGCAGTCTCCCTCGCTGTCTCCCTCGCTGTCTCCCTCGCAGTCTCATTCGCTGTCTCCCTCGCTGTCTCCCTCGCTCTCTACCTCGCTGTCTCTCTCGCAGTCTCTCTCGCTGTCTCCCTAGCTGTCTCCCGCGCTGTCTCTCTCACTGCCTCTTGCCGTCTCTCGCTGCCTCCCTCGCTGTCTCCCTCGCTGTCTCTCTCGCTGTCGCCCTCGCTGTCTCCCTCGCTGTCTCTCTCTCTGTCTCTCTCTCTGTCTCCCTCGCTGTCTCCCTCGCTGTCTCCCTCACTGTCTCCCTCGCTGTCTCATTCGCTGTCTCCCTCGCAGTCTCTCTCGCTGTCTCACTCGCTGTCTCATTTCGCTGTCTCCCTCGCAGTCTCTGTCGCTGTCTCCCGTGCAGTCTCACTCGCTGTCTCCCTCGCTGTCTCCCTCGCTGTCTCTCACTGTCTCCCTAGATGTCTCCCTCGCTGTCTCTCTCGCTCTCTCTCGCTCTATCTCGTTGTCTCTCTCGCTGTCTCCCACGCTGTCTCCCTCGCTGTCTCTAGCAGTCTCTCTCGCTGTCTCTCTCGCAGACTCCCTCGCAGTCTCTCTCGCAGTCTCTCTCGCAGTCTCACTCGGTGTCTCCCTCGCAGTCTCTCTCGCTGTCTCCCTCGCTGTCTCCCTCGCTGTCTCCATCGCTGTCTCTCTCGCAGTCTCTCTCGCTTTCTCTCTCGCTGTCTCTGCCGCTGTCTCCATTGCAGTCTCTGTCGCTGTCTCCAACGCAGTCTCATCTGCTGTCTCCCTCGCTTTCTCCCTCGCTGTCTCCCACGCTGTCTCCCTCGCTGACTCCAGCAGTCTCTCTCGCTGTCTCTCTTGCAGACTCCCTCGCAGTCTCTCTCGCAGTTTCACTCGGTGTCTCCCTCGCAGTCTCTCTCGCTGTCTCCCTCGCTGTCTCCCTCGCTGACTCCCTCGCTGTCTCTCTCGCAGTCTCTCTCGATGTATCCCTCGCTGTCTCACTTGCTGTCTCCCTCTCTGTCTCCCTCGCTGTCTCTCTCGCTGTCTCCCTCGCTGTCTCCCTCGCTGTCTCTCTCGCAGTCTCTCTCGATGTATCCCTCGCTGTCTCTCTCGCTGTCTGCCTCGCTGTCTCCATCGCTTTCTCTCTCGCTGTCTATCGCTGTCTCTCGCTGTCTGACTCGCTGTCTCCCTCGCTGTCTCTCACGCTGTCTCTCGCTGTCTCTCGCTGTTTCCCTCGCTGTCTCCCTCGCTGTCTCTAGCAGTCTCTCTTGCTGACTCTCTCGCAGTCTCCCTCGCAGTCTCTCTCGCAGTCTCACTCGCTGTCTCCCTCGCAGTCTCCCTCGCAGTCTCCCTCGCAGTCTCTCGCAGTCTCACTCACTGTCTCCCTCGCTGTATCCCTCGCTGTCTCTCTCGCAGTCTCCCTCGCTTTCTCTAGCAGTTTCTCTCGCTGACTCTCTCGCAGACTCCCTCGCAGTCTCTCTCGCTGTCTCCCTCACTGCCTACCTCGGTGTCTGCCTATCTGTCTCCCTCGCTGTCTCCCTCGCTGTCTAACTCGCTGTCTCCCTTGCTGACTCCCTCACTGTCTCTCTCGCAGTCTCTCTCGCTGTCTCCTCGGCTGTCTCCCTCGCTGTCTCCCTCGAAATCTCTCTCGCTGACTCCCTCGCAGACTCCCTCGCAGTCTCCCTCGCAGTCTCTCTCGCAGTCTCACTCGCTGTCTGCCTCGCTGTATCCCTCGCTGTCTCTCTCGCAGTCTCCCTCGCCTTCTCTAGCAGTCTCTCTCGCTGACTCTCTCGCAGTCTCCCTCGCTGTCTCTCTCGCTGTCTCTCTCGCAGTCTCCCTCGCTTTCTCTAGCAGTCTCTCTCGCTGTCTCTCTCACAGTCTCTCGCTGTCTTTCGCTGTCTCTCTCGCTATCTCCCACGCTGTCTCCCTCGCTGTCTCTCTCGCAGACTCCCTCGCAGTCTCTCTCGCAGTCTCTCTCGCAGTCTCACTCGGTGTCTCCCTCGCAGTCTCTCTCGCTGTCTCCCTCGCTGTCTCCCTCGCTGTCTCTCTCGCTGTCGCCCTCGCTGTCTCTCTCGCTGTCTCTCTCGCTGTCTCTCTTTCTGTCTCCCTCGCTGTCTCCCTCGCTGTCTCCCTCACTGTCTCCCTCGCTGTCTCATTCGCTGTCTCCCTCGCAGTCTCTCTCGCTGTCTCACTCGCTGTCTCATTTCGCTGTCTCCCTCGCAGTCTCTGTCGCTGTCTCCCGTGCAGTCTCACTCGCTGTCTCCCTCGCTGTCTCCCTCGCTGTCTCTCACTGTCTCCCTAGCTGTCTCCCTCGCTGTCTCTCTCACTGTCTCTCGCTCTCTCTCGTTGTCTCTCTCGCTGTCTCCCTGGCTGTCTCTCTCGCAGTCTCTCTCGCTGTCTCTCTCACAGTCTCTCGCTGTCTTTCGCTGTCTCTCTCGCTATCTCCCACGCTGTCTCCCTCGCTGTCTCTAGCAGTCTCTCTCGCTGTCTCTCTCGCAGACTCCCTCGCAGTCTCTCTCGCAGTCTCTCTCGCAGTCTCACTCGGTGTCTCCCTCGCAGTCTCTCTCGCTGTCTCCCTCGCTTTCTCGTTCGCTGTCGCCCTAGCTGTCTCTCTCTCTCTGTCCCTTGCTGTCTCCCTCGCAGTCTCCTTCGCTGTCTCCCTCGCAGTCTCTTTCGCTGTCTCTCTCGCTGTCTCCCTGGCAGTCTCTGTCGCTGTCTCTGTCGCTGTCTCCCTCACTGTCTCCCTCGCTGTCTCCCTCGCTGTCTCTATCGCTCTCTATCTCGCTGTCTCTCTCGCTGTCTCCCTTGCAGTCTCTGTCGCTGTCTCCCTAGCAGTCTCCCTCGCATTCTCTCTCGCTGTCTCGCTCGCTGTTTCCGATGCTGTCTCTCTCTCTGTCTCTCTCTCTGTCTCTCTCTCTGTCTCTCTCTCTGTCTCCCTCGCTGTCTCCCTCGCTGTCTCCCTCGCTGTCTCCATCGCTGTCTCATTCGCTGTCTCCCTCGCAGTCTCTCTCACTCTCTATCTCGCTGTCTCTCTCGCAGTCTCCCTCGCTGTCTCCCTCGCTGTCTCCCTCGCAGTCTCATTCGCTGTCTCCCTCGCTGTCTCCCTCGCTCTCTACCTCGCTGTCTCTCTCGCAGTCTCTCTCGCTGTCTCCCTAGCTGTCTCCCGCGCTGTCTCTCTCACTGCCTCTTGCCGTCTCTCGCTGCCTCCCTCGCTGTCTCCCTCGCTGTCTCTCTCGCTGTCGCCCTCGCTGTCTCCCTCGCTGTCTCTCTCTCTGTCTCTCTCTCTGTCTCCCTCGCTGTCTCCCTCGCTGTCTCCCTCACTGTCTCCCTCGCTGTCTCATTCGCTGTCTCCCTCGCAGTCTCTCTCGCTGTCTCACTCGCTGTCTCATTTCGCTGTCTCCCTCGCAGTCTCTGTCGCTGTCTCCCGTGCAGTCTCACTCGCTGTCTCCCTCGCTGTCTCCCTCGCTGTCTCTCACTGTCTCCCTAGATGTCTCCCTCGCTGTCTCTCTCGCTCTCTCTCGCTCTATCTCGTTGTCTCTCTCGCTGTCTCCCACGCTGTCTCCCTCGCTGTCTCTAGCAGTCTCTCTCGCTGTCTCTCTCGCAGACTCCCTCGCAGTCTCTCTCGCAGTCTCTCTCGCAGTCTCACTCGGTGTCTCCCTCGCAGTCTCTCTCGCTGTCTCCCTCGCTGTCTCCCTCGCTGTCTCCATCGCTGTCTCTCTCGCAGTCTCTCTCGCTTTCTCTCTCGCTGTCTCTGCCGCTGTCTCCATTGCAGTCTCTGTCGCTGTCTCCAACGCAGTCTCATCTGCTGTCTCCCTCGCTTTCTCCCTCGCTGTCTCCCACGCTGTCTCCCTCGCTGACTCCAGCAGTCTCTCTCGCTGTCTCTCTTGCAGACTCCCTCGCAGTCTCTCTCGCAGTTTCACTCGGTGTCTCCCTCGCAGTCTCTCTCGCTGTCTCCCTCGCTGTCTCCCTCGCTGACTCCCTCGCTGTCTCTCTCGCAGTCTCTCTCGATGTATCCCTCGCTGTCTCACTTGCTGTCTCCCTCTCTGTCTCCCTCGCTGTCTCTCTCGCTGTCTCCCTCGCTGTCTCCCTCGCTGTCTCTCTCGCAGTCTCTCTCGATGTATCCCTCGCTGTCTCTCTCGCTGTCTGCCTCGCTGTCTCCATCGCTTTCTCTCTCGCTGTCTATCGCTGTCTCTCGCTGTCTGACTCGCTGTCTCCCTCGCTGTCTCTCACGCTGTCTCTCGCTGTCTCTCGCTGTTTCCCTCGCTGTCTCCCTCGCTGTCTCTAGCAGTCTCTCTTGCTGACTCTCTCGCAGTCTCCCTCGCAGTCTCTCTCGCAGTCTCACTCGCTGTCTCCCTCGCAGTCTCCCTCGCAGTCTCCCTCGCAGTCTCTCGCAGTCTCACTCACTGTCTCCCTCGCTGTATCCCTCGCTGTCTCTCTCGCAGTCTCCCTCGCTTTCTCTAGCAGTTTCTCTCGCTGACTCTCTCGCAGACTCCCTCGCAGTCTCTCTCGCTGTCTCCCTCACTGCCTACCTCGGTGTCTGCCTATCTGTCTCCCTCGCTGTCTCCCTCGCTGTCTAACTCGCTGTCTCCCTTGCTGACTCCCTCACTGTCTCTCTCGCAGTCTCTCTCGCTGTCTCCTCGGCTGTCTCCCTCGCTGTCTCCCTCGAAATCTCTCTCGCTGACTCCCTCGCAGACTCCCTCGCAGTCTCCCTCGCAGTCTCTCTCGCAGTCTCACTCGCTGTCTGCCTCGCTGTATCCCTCGCTGTCTCTCTCGCAGTCTCCCTCGCCTTCTCTAGCAGTCTCTCTCGCTGACTCTCTCGCAGTCTCCCTCGCTGTCTCTCTCGCTGTCTCTCTCGCAGTCTCCCTCGCTTTCTCTAGCAGTCTCTCTCGCTGTCTCTCTCACAGTCTCTCGCTGTCTTTCGCTGTCTCTCTCGCTATCTCCCACGCTGTCTCCCTCGCTGTCTCTCTCGCAGACTCCCTCGCAGTCTCTCTCGCAGTCTCTCTCGCAGTCTCACTCGGTGTCTCCCTCGCAGTCTCTCTCGCTGTCTCCCTCGCTGTCTCCCTCGCTGTCTCTCTCGCTGTCGCCCTCGCTGTCTCTCTCGCTGTCTCTCTCGCTGTCTCTCTTTCTGTCTCCCTCGCTGTCTCCCTCGCTGTCTCCCTCACTGTCTCCCTCGCTGTCTCATTCGCTGTCTCCCTCGCAGTCTCTCTCGCTGTCTCACTCGCTGTCTCATTTCGCTGTCTCCCTCGCAGTCTCTGTCGCTGTCTCCCGTGCAGTCTCACTCGCTGTCTCCCTCGCTGTCTCCCTCGCTGTCTCTCACTGTCTCCCTAGCTGTCTCCCTCGCTGTCTCTCTCACTGTCTCTCGCTCTCTCTCGTTGTCTCTCTCGCTGTCTCCCTGGCTGTCTCTCTCGCAGTCTCTCTCGCTGTCTCTCTCACAGTCTCTCGCTGTCTTTCGCTGTCTCTCTCGCTATCTCCCACGCTGTCTCCCTCGCTGTCTCTAGCAGTCTCTCTCGCTGTCTCTCTCGCAGACTCCCTCGCAGTCTCTCTCGCAGTCTCTCTCGCAGTCTCACTCGGTGTCTCCCTCGCAGTCTCTCTCGCTGTCTCCCTCGCTGTCTCCCTCGCTGTCTCCCTCGCTGTCTCTCTCGCAGTCTCTCTCGCTTTCTCTCTCGCTGTCTCTGCCGCTGTCTCCATTGCAGTCTCTGTCGCTGTCTCCCTCGCAGTCTCATCTGCTGTCTCCCTCGCTTTCTCCCTCGCTGTCTCCCACGCTGTCTCCCTCGCTGTCTCCAGCAGTCTCTCTCGCTGTCTCTCTTGCAGACTCCCTCGCAGTCTCTCTCGCAGTTTCACTCGGTGTCTCCCTCGCAGTCTCTCTCGCTGTCTCCCTCGCTGTCTCCCTCGCTGACTCCCTCGCTGTCTCTCTCGCAGTCTCTCTCGCTGTATCCCTCGCTGTCTCACTTGCTGTCTCCCTCTCTGTCTCCCTCGCTGTCTCTCTCGCTGTCTCCCTCGCTGTCTCCCTCGCTGTCTAACTCGCTGTCTCTCTCGCTGTCTCTCTCGCTGTCTGCCTCGCTGTCTCCATCGCTGTATCTCTCGCTGTCTATCGCTGTCTCTCGCTGTCTGACTCGCTGTCTCCCTCGCTGTCTCTCACGCTGTCTCTCGCTGTCTCTCGCTGTTTCCCTCTCTGTCTCCCTCGCTGTCTCTAGCAATCTCTCTTGCTGACTCTCTCGCAGTCTCCCTCGCAGTCTCCCTCGCAGTCTCCCTCGCAGTCTCTCTCGCAGTCTCACTCACTGTCTCCCTCGCTGTATCCCTCGCTGTCTCTCTCGCAGTCTCCCTCGCTTTCTCTAGCAGTTTCTCTCGCTGACTCTCTCGCAGACTCCCTCGCAGTCTCTCTCGCTGTCTCCCTCACTGCCTACCTCGGTGTCTGCCTATCTGTCTCCCTCGCTGTCTCCCTCGCTGTCTAACTCGCTGTCTCCCTCGCTGACCCCCTCACTGTCTCTCTCGCAGTCTCTCTCGCTATCTCCTCGGCTGTCTCCCTCGCTGTCTCCCTCGAAATCTCTCTCGCTGACTCCCTCGCAGTCTCCCTCGCAGTCTCTCTCGCAGTCTCACTCGCTGTCTGCCTCGCTGTATCCCTCGCTGTCTCTCTCGCAGTCTCCCTCGCCTTCTCTAGCAGTCTCTCTCGCTGACTCTCTCGCAGTCTCCCTCGCTGTCTCTCTCGCTGTCTCTCTCGCAGTCTCCCTCGCTTTCTCTAGCAGTCTCTCTCGCTGTCTCTCTCACTGTCTCTAGCAGTCTCTCTCGCTGTCTCTCTCGCAGACTCCCTCGCAGTCTCTGTCGCAGTCTCTCTCGCAGTCTCACTCGGTGTCTCCCTCGCAGTCTCTCTCGCTGTCTCCCTCGCTATCTCCCTCGCTGTCTCCCTCGCTGTCTCTCTCGCAGTCTCTCTCGCTTTCTCTCTCGCTGTCTCTGCCGCTGTCTCCATTGCAGTCTCTGTCGCTGTCTCCCTCGCCGTCTCATCTGCTGTCTCCCTCGCTTTCTCCCTCGCTGTCTCCCACGCTGTCTCCCTCGCGGTCTCCAGCAGTCTCTCTCGCTGTCTCTCTTGCAGACTCCCTCGCAGTCTCTCTCGCAGTTTCACTCGGTGTCTCCCTCGCAGTCTCTCTCGCTGTCTCCCTCGATGTATCCCTCGCTGTCTCACTTGCTGTCTCCCTCTCTGTCTCCCTCGCTGTCTCTCTCGCTGTCTCCCTCGCTGTCTCCCTCGCTGTCTAACTCGCTGTCTCTCTCGCTGTCTCTCTCGCTGTCTGCCTCGCTGTCTCCATCGCTTTCTCTCTCGCTGTCTATCGCTGTCTCTCGCTGTCTGACTCGCTGTCTCCCTCGCTGTCTCTCACGCTGTCTCTCGCTGTCTCTCGCTGTTTCCCTCGCTGTCTCCCTCGCTGTCTCTAGCAGTCTCTCTTGCTGACTCTCTCGCAGTCTCCCTCGCAGTCTCTCTCGCAGTCTCACTCGCTGTCTCCCTCGCAGTCTCCCTCGCAGTCTCCCTCGCAGTCTCTCGCAGTCTCACTCACTGTCTCCCTCGCTGTATCCCTCGCTGACTCTCTCGCAGACTCCCTCGCAGTCTCTCTCGCTGTCTCCCTCGCTGTCTCCCTCGCTGTCTCCCTCACTGTCTCCCTCGCTGTCTCATTCGCTGTCTCCCTCGCAGTCTCTGTCGCTGTCTCCCGTGCAGTCTCACTCGCTGTCTCCCTCGCTGTCTCCCTCGCTGTCTCTCACTGTCTCCCTAGCTGTCTCCCTCGCTGTCTCTCTCACTGTCTCTCGCTCTCTCTCGTTGTCTCTCTCGCTGTCTCCCTGGCTGTCTCTCTCGCAGTCTCTCTCGCTGTCTCTCTCACAGTCTCTCGCTGTCTTTCGCTGTCTCTCTCGCTATCTCCCACGCTGTCTCTCTCGCTGTCTCTCTCGCAGACTCCCTCGCAGTCTCTCTCGCAGTCTCTCTCGCAGTCTCACTCGGTGTCTCCCTCCCAGTCTCTCTCGCTGTCTCCCTCGCTGTCTCCCTCGCTGTCTCCCTCGCTGTCTCTCTCGCAGTCTCTCTCGCTTTCTCTCTCGCTGTCTCTGCCGCTGTCTCCATTGCAGTCTCTGTCGCTGTCTCCCTCGCAGTCTCATCTGCTGTCTCCCTCGCTTTCTCCCTCGCTGTCTCCCACGCTGTCTCCCTCGCTGTCTCCAGCAGTCTTTCTCGCTGTCTCTCTTGCAGACTCCCTCGCAGTCTCTCTCGCAGTTTCACTCGGTGTCTCCCTCGCAGTCTCTCTCGCTGTCTCCCTCGCTGTCTCCCTCGCTGACTCCCTCGCTGTCTCTCTCGCAGTCTCTCTCGCTGTATCCCTCGCTGTCTCACTTGCTGTCTCCCTCTCTGTCTCCCTCGCTGTCTCTCTCGCTGTCTCCCTCGCTGTCTCCCTCGCTGTCTAACTCGCTGTCTCTCTCGCTGTCTCTCTCGCTGTCTGCCTCGCTGTCTCCATCGCTGTATCTCTCGCTGTCTATCGCTGTCTCTCGCTGTCTGACTCGCTGTCTCCCTCGCTGTCTCTCACGCTGTCTCTCGCTGTCTCTCGCTGTTTCCCTCTCTGTCTCCCTCGCTGTCTCTAGCAATCTCTCTTGCTGACTCTCTCGCAGTCTCCCTCGCAGTCTCTCTCGCAGTCTCACTCGCTGTCTCCCTCGCAGTCTCCCTCGCAGTCTCCCTCGCAGTCTCTCTCGCAGTCTCACTCACTGTCTCCCTCGCTGTATCCCTCGCTGTCTCTCTCGCAGTCTCCCTCGCTTTCTCTAGCAGTTTCTCTCGCTGACTCTCTCGCAGACTCCCTCGCAGTCTCTCTCGCTGTCTCCCTCACTGCCTACCTCGGTGTCTGCCTATCTGTCTCCCTCGCTGTCTCCCTCGCTGTCTAACTCGCTGTCTCCCTCGCTGACCCCCTCACTGTCTCTCTCGCAGTCTCTCTCGCTGTCTCCTCGGCTGTCTCCCTCGCTGTCTCCCTCGAAATCTCTCTCGCTGACTCCCTCGCAGTCTCCCTCGCAGTCTCCCTCGCAGTCTCTCTCGCAGTCTCACTCGCTGTCTGCCTCGCTGTATCCCTCGCTGTCTCTCTCGCAGTCTCCCTCGCCTTCTCTGGCAGTCTCTCTCGCTGACTCTCTCGCAGTCTCCCTCGCTGTCTCTCTCGCTGTCTCTCTCGCAGTCTCCCTCGCTTTCTCTAGCAGTCTCTCTCGCTGTCTCTCTCACTGTCTCTAGCAGTCTCTCTCGCTGTCTCTCTCGCAGACTCCCTCGCAGTCTCTGTCGCAGTCTCTCTCGCAGTCTCACTCGGTGTCTCCCTCGCAGTCTCTCTCGCTGTCTCCCTCGCTATCTCCCTCGCTGTCTCCCTCGCTGTCTCTCTCGCAGTCTCTCTCGCTTTCTCTCTCGCTGTCTCTGCCGCTGTCTCCATTGCAGTCTCTGTCGCTGTCTCCCTCGCAGTCTCATCTGCTGTCTCCCTCGCTTTCTCCCTCGCTGTCTCCCACGCTGTCTCCCTCGCTGTCTCCAGCAGTCTCTCTCGCTGTCTCTCTTGCAGACTCCCTCGCAGTCTCTCTCGCAGTTTCACTCGGTGTCTCCCTCGCAGTCTCTCTCGCTGTCTCCCTCGCTGTCTCCCTCGCTGACTCCCTCGCTGTCTCTCTCGCAGTCTCTCTCGCTGTATCCCTCGCTGTCTCACTTGCTGTCTCCCTCTCTGTCTCCCGCGCTGTCTCTCTCGCTGTCTCCCTCGCTGTCTCCCTCGCTGTCTAACTCGCTGTCTCTCTCGCTGTCTCTCTCGCTGTCTGCCTCGCTGTCTCCATCGCTGTCTCTCTCGCTGTCGATCGCTGTCTCTCGCTGTCTGACTCGCTGTCTCCCTCGCTGTCTCTCACGCTGTCTCTCGCTGTCTCTCGCTGTTTCCCTCGCCGTCTCCCTCGCTGTCTCTAGCAGTCTCTCTCGCTGACTCTCTCGCAGTCTCCCTCGCAGTCTCTCTCGCAGTCTCACTCGCTGTCTCCCTCGCAGTCTCCCTCGCAGTCTCCCTCGCAGTCTCTCTCGCAGTCTCACTCACTGTCTCCCTCGTTGTATCCCTCGCTGTCTCTCTCGCAGTCTCCCTCGCAGTCTCTCTCGCTGTCTCCCTCACTGCCTACCTCGGTGTCTGCCTCGCTGTCTCCCTCGCTGTCTCCCTCGCTGTCTAACTCGCTGTCTCTCTCGCTGTCTCTCTCGCTGTCTAGCTCGCTGTCTCCCTCGCTGACTCCCTCACTGTCTCTCTCTCAGTCTCTCTCGCAGTCTCTCTCGCAGTCTCTCTCGCTTCTCTCTCGCTGTCTCCCTCGCTGAATCCCTCACTGTCTCTCTCGCAGTCTCTCTCGCTGTCTCCTCGGCTGTCTCCCTCGCTGTCTCCCTCGAAGTCTCTCTCGCAGACTCCCTCGCAGTCTCCCTCGCAGTCTCCCTCGCTGTCTCTCTCGCATTCTCACTCGCTGTCTGCCTCGCTGTATCCCTCGCTGTCTCTCTCGCAGTCTCCCTCGCCTTCTCTAGCAGTCTCTTTCGCTGACTCTCTCGCAGACTCCCTCGCAGTCTCTCTCGCAGTCTCTCTCGCAGTCTCACTCGGTGTCTCCCTCGCAGTCTCTCTCGCTGTCTCCCTCGCTGTCTCCCTCGCTGTCTCCCTCGCTGTCTCTCTCGCAGTCTCTCTCGCTTTCTCCCTCGCTGTCTCTGTCGCTGTCTCCCTCGCAGTCTCATCTGCTGTCTCCCTCGCTTTCACCCTCGCTGTCTCCCACGCTGTCTCCCTCGCTGTCTCCAGCAGTCACTCTCGCTGTCTCTCTTGCAGACTCCCTCGCAGTCTCTCTCGCAGTTTCACTCGGTGTCTCCCTCGCAGTCTCTCTCGCTGTCTCCCTCGCTGTCTCCCTCGCTGACTCCCTCGCTGTCTCTCTCGCAGTCTCTCTCGCTGTATCCCTCGCTGTCTCTCACTGTCTCCCTAGCTGTCTCCCTCGCTGTCTCTCTCACTGTCTCTCGCTCTCTCTCGTTGTCTCTCTCGCTGTCTCCCTGGCTGTCTCTCTCGCAGTCTCTCTCGCTGTCTCTCTCACAGTCTCTCGCTGTCTTTCGCTGTCTCTCTCGCTATCTCCCACGCTGTCTCCCTCGCTGTCTCTAGCAGTCTCTCTCGCTGTCTCTCTCGCAGACTCCCTCGCAGTCTCTCTCGCAGTCTCTCTCGCAGTCTCACTCGGTGTCTCCCTCGCAGTCTCTCTCGCTGTCTCCCTCGCTGTCTCCCACGCTGTCTCCCTCGCTGTCTCTCTCGCAGTCTCTCTCGCTTTCTCTCTCGCTGTCTCTGCCGCTGTCTCCATTGCAGTCTCTGTCGCTGTCTCCCTCGCAGTCTCATCTGCTGTCTCCCTCGCTTTCTCCCTCGCTGTCTCCCACGCTGTCTCCCTCGCTGTCTCCCTCGCTGACTCCCTCGCTGTCTCTCTCGCAGTCTCTCTCGCTGTATCCCTCGCTGTCTCACTTGCTGTCTCCCTCTCTGTCTCCCTCGCTGTCTCTCTCGCTGTCTCCCTCGCTGTCTCCCTCGCTGTCTAACTCGCTGTCTCTCTCGCTGTCTCTCTCGCTGTCTGCCTCGCTGTCTCCATCGCTGTATCTCTCGCTGTCTATCGCTGTCTCTCGCTGTCTGACTCGCTGTCTCCCTCGCTGTCTCTCACGCTGTCTCTCGCTGTCTCTCGCTGTTTCCCTCTCTGTCTCCCTCGCTGTCTCTAGCAATCTCTCTTGCTGACTCTCTCGCAGTCTCCCTCGCAGTCTCTCTCGCAGTCTCACTCGCTGTCTCCCTCGCAGTCTCCCTCGCAGTCTCCCTCGCAGTCTCTCTCGCAGTCTCACTCACTGTCTCCCTCGCTGTATCCCTCGCTGTCTCTCTCGCAGTCTCCCTCGCTTTCTCTAGCAGTTTCTCTCGCTGACTCTCTCGCAGACTCCCTCGCAGTCTCTCTCGCTGTCTCCCTCACTGCCTACCTCGGTGTCTGCCTATCTGTCTCCCTCGCTGCCTCCCTCGCTGTCTAACTCGCTGTCTCCCTCGCTGACCCCCTCACTGTCTCTCTCGCAGTCTCTCTCGCTGTCTCCTCGGCTGTCTCCCTCGCTGTCTCCCTCGAAATCTCTCTCGCTGACTCCCTCGCAGTCTCCCTCGCAGTCTCCCTCGCAGTCTCTCTCGCAGTCTCACTCGCTGTCTCCCTCGCTATCTCCCTCGCTGTCTCCCTCGCTGTCTCTCTCGCAGTCTCTCTCGCTTTCTCTCTCGCTGTCTCTGCCGCTGTCTCCATTGCAGTCTCTGTCGCTGTCTCCCTCGCAGTCTCATCTGCTGTCTCCCTCGCTTTCTCCCTCGCTGTCTCCCACGCTGTCTCCCTCGCTGTCTCCAGCAGTCTCTCTCGCTGTCTCTCTTGCAGACTCCCTCGCAGTCTCTCTCGCAGTTTCACTCGGTGTCTCCCTCGCAGTCTCTCTCGCTGTCTCCCTCTCTGTCTCCCGCGCTGTCTCTCTCGCTGTCTCCCTCGCTGTCTCCCTCGCTGTCTAACTCGCTGTCTCTCTCGCTGTCTCTCTCGCTGTCTGCCTCGCTGTCTCCATCGCTGTCTCTCTCGCTGTCGATCGCTGTCTCTCGCTGTCTGACTCGCTGTCTCCCTCGCTGTCTCTCACGCTGTCTCTCGCTGTCTCTCGCTGTTTCCCTCGCCGTCTCCCTCGCTGTCTCTAGCAGTCTCTCTCGCTGACTCTCTCGCAGTCTCCCTCGCAGTCTCTCTCGCAGTCTCACTCGCTGTCTCCCTCGCAGTCTCCCTCGCAGTCTCCCTCGCAGTCTCTCTCGCAGTCTCACTCACTGTCTCCCTCGCTGTATCCCTCGCTGTCTCTCTCGCAGTCTCTCTCGCAGTCTCTCTCGCTGTCTCCCTCACTGCCTACCTCAGTGTCTGCCTCGCTGTCTCCCTCGCTGTCTCCCTCGCTGTCTAACTCGCTGTCTCTCTCGCTGTCTCTCTCGCTGTCTAGCTCGCTGTCTCCCTCGCTGACTCCCTCACTGTCTCTCTCTCAGTCGCTCTCGCAGTCTCTCTCGCAGTCTCTCTCGCTTCTCTCTCGCTGTCTCCCTCGCTGAATCCCTCACTGTCTCTCTCGCAGTCTCTCTCGCTGTCTCCTCGGCTGTCTCCCTCGCTGTCTCCCTCGAAGTCTCTCTCGCAGACTCCCTCGCAGTCTCCCTCGCAGTCTCCCTCGCTGTCTCTCTCGCATTCTCACTCGCTGTCTGCCTCGCTGTATCCCTCGCTGTCTCTCTCGCAGTCTCCCTCGCTGACTCTCTCGCAGACTCCCTCGCAGTCTCTCTCGCAGTCTCTCTCGCAGTCTCACTCGGTGTCTCCCTCGCAGTCTCTCTCGCTGTCTCCCTCGCTGTCTCCCTCGCTGTCTCCCTCGCTGTCTCTCTCGCAGTCTCTCTCGCTTTCTCCCTCGCTGTCTCTGTCGCTGTCTCCCTCGCAGTCTCATCTGCTGTCTCCCTCGCTTTCTCCCTCGCTGTCTCCCACGCTGTCTCCCTCGCTGTCTCCAGCAGTCTCTCTCGCAGTCTCTCTCGCAGTTTCACTCGGTGTCTCCCTCGCAGTCTCTCTCGCTGTCTCCCTCGCTGTCTCCCTCGCTGACTCCCTCGCTGTTTCTCTCGCAGTCTCTCTCGCTGTATCCCTCGCTGTCTCACTTGCTGTCTCCCTCTCTGTCTCCCGCGCTGTCTCTCTCGCTGTCTCGCTCGCTGTCTCCCTCGCTGTCTAACTCGCTGTCTCTCTCGCTGTCTCTCTCGCTGTCTGCCTCGCTGTCTCTCGCTGTCTGACTCGCTGTCTCCCTCGCTGTCTCTCACGCTGTCTCTCGCTGTCTCTCGCTGTTTCCTTCGCCGTCTCCCTCGCTGTCTCTAGCAGTCTCTCTCGCTGACTCTCTCGCAGTCTCCCTCGCAGTCTCTCTCGCAGTCTCACTCGCTGTCTCCCTCGCAGTCTCCCTCGCAGTCTCCCTCGCAGTCTCTCTCGCAGTCTCACTCACTGTCTCCCTCGCTGTATCCCTCGCTGTCTCTCTCGCAGTCTCCCTCGCTTTCTCTAGCAGTTTCTCTCGCTGACTCTCTCGCAGTCTCCCTCGCAGTCTCTCTCGCTGTCTCCCTCAGTGCCTACCTCGGTGTCTGCCTCGCTGTCTCCATCGCTGTCTCCCTCGCTGTCTAACTCGCTGTCTCTCTCGCTGTCTCTCTCGCTGTCTAGCTCGCTGTCTCCCTCGCTGACTCCCTCACTGTCTCTCTCTCAGTCTCTCTCGCAGTCTCTCTCGCTTCTCTCTCGCTGTCTCCCTCGCTGAATCCCTCACTGTCTCTCTCGCAGTCTCTCTCGCTGTCTCCTCGGCTGTCTCCCTCGCAGTCTCCCTCGCAGTCTCTCTCGCAGTCTCACTCGCTGTCTGCCTCGCTGTATCCCTCGCTGTCTCTCTCGCAGTCTCCCTCGCCTTCTCTAGCAGTCTCTCTCGCTGACTCTCTCGCAGTCTCCCTCGCTGTCTCTCTCGCTGTCTCCCTCGCTATCTCCCTCGCTGTCTCCCTCGCTGTCTCTCTCGCAGTCTCTCTCGCTTTCTCTCTCGCTGTCTCTGCCGCTGTCTCCATTGCAGTCTCTGTCGCTGTCTCCCTCGCAGTCTCATCTGCTGTCTCCCTCGCTTTCTCCCTCGCTGTCTCCCACGCTGTCTCCCTCGCTGTCTCCAGCAGTCTCTCTCGCTGTCTCTCTTGCAGACTCCCTCGCAGTCTCTCTCGCAGTTTCACTCGGTGTCTCCCTCGCAGTCTCTCTCGCTGTCTCCCTCGATGTATCCCTCGCTGTCTCACTTGCTGTCTCCCTCTCTGTCTCCCTCGCTGTCTCTCTCGCTGTCTCCCTCGCTGTCTCCCTCGCTGTCTAACTCGCTGTCTCTCTCGCTGTCTCTCTCGCTGTCTGCCTCGCTGTCTCCATCGCTTTCTCTCTCGCTGTCTATCGCTGTCTCTCGCTGTCTGACTCGCTGTCTCCCTCGCTGTCTCTCACGCTGTCTCTCGCTGTCTCTCGCTGTTTCCCTCGCTGTCTCCCTCGCTGTCTCTAGCAGTCTCTCTTGCTGACTCTCTCGCAGTCTCCCTCGCAGTCTCTCTCGCAGTCTCACTCGCTGTCTCCCTCGCAGTCTCCCTCGCAGTCTCCCTCGCAGTCTCTCGCAGTCTCACTCACTGTCTCCCTCGCTGTATCCCTCGCTGACTCTCTCGCAGACTCCCTCGCAGTCTCTCTCGCTGTCTCCCTCGCTGTCTCCCTCGCTGTCTCCCTCACTGTCTCCCTCGCTGTCTCATTCGCTGTCTCCCTCGCAGTCTCTGTCGCTGTCTCCCGTGCAGTCTCACTCGCTGTCTCCCTCGCTGTCTCCCTCGCTGTCTCTCACTGTCTCCCTAGCTGTCTCCCTCGCTGTCTCTCTCACTGTCTCTCGCTCTCTCTCGTTGTCTCTCTCGCTGTCTCCCTGGCTGTCTCTCTCGCAGTCTCTCTCGCTGTCTCTCTCACAGTCTCTCGCTGTCTTTCGCTGTCTCTCTCGCTATCTCCCACGCTGTCTCTCTCGCTGTCTCTCTCGCAGACTCCCTCGCAGTCTCTCTCGCAGTCTCTCTCGCAGTCTCACTCGGTGTCTCCCTCCCAGTCTCTCTCGCTGTCTCCCTCGCTGTCTCCCTCGCTGTCTCCCTCGCTGTCTCTCTCGCAGTCTCTCTCGCTTTCTCTCTCGCTGTCTCTGCCGCTGTCTCCATTGCAGTCTCTGTCGCTGTCTCCCTCGCAGTCTCATCTGCTGTCTCCCTCGCTTTCTCCCTCGCTGTCTCCCACGCTGTCTCCCTCGCTGTCTCCAGCAGTCTCTCTCGCTGTCTCTCTTGCAGACTCCCTCGCAGTCTCTCTCGCAGTTTCACTCGGTGTCTCCCTCGCAGTCTCTCTCGCTGTCTCCCTCGCTGTCTCCCTCGCTGACTCCCTCGCTGTCTCTCTCGCAGTCTCTCTCGCTGTATCCCTCGCTGTCTCACTTGCTGTCTCCCTCTCTGTCTCCCTCGCTGTCTCTCTCGCTGTCTCCCTCGCTGTCTCCCTCGCTGTCTAACTCGCTGTCTCTCTCGCTGTCTCTCTCGCTGTCTGCCTCGCTGTCTCCATCGCTGTATCTCTCGCTGTCTATCGCTGTCTCTCGCTGTCTGACTCGCTGTCTCCCTCGCTGTCTCTCACGCTGTCTCTCGCTGTCTCTCGCTGTTTCCCTCTCTGTCTCCCTCGCTGTCTCTAGCAATCTCTCTTGCTGACTCTCTCGCAGTCTCCCTCGCAGTCTCTCTCGCAGTCTCACTCGCTGTCTCCCTCGCAGTCTCCCTCGCAGTCTCCCTCGCAGTCTCTCTCGCAGTCTCACTCACTGTCTCCCTCGCTGTATCCCTCGCTGTCTCTCTCGCAGTCTCCCTCACTTTCTCTAGCAGTTTCTCTCGCTGACTCTCTCGCAGACTCCCTCGCAGTCTCTCTCGCTGTCTCCCTCACTGCCTACCTCGGTGTCTGCCTATCTGTCTCCCTCGCTGTCTCCCTCGCTGTCTAACTCGCTGTCTCCCTCGCTGACCCCCTCACTGTCTCTCTCGCAGTCTCTCTCGCTGTCTCCTCGGCTGTCTCCCTCGCTGTCTCCCTCGAAATCTCTCTCGCTGACTCCCTCGCAGTCTCCCTCGCAGTCTCCCTCGCAGTCTCTCTCGCAGTCTCACTCGCTGTCTGCCTCGCTGTATCCCTCGCTGTCTCTCTCGCAGTCTCCCTCGCCTTCTCTGGCAGTCTCTCTCGCTGACTCTCTCGCAGTCTCCCTCGCTGTCTCTCTCGCTGTCTCTCTCGCAGTCTCCCTCGCTTTCTCTAGCAGTCTCTCTCGCTGTCTCTCTCACTGTCTCTAGCAGTCTCTCTCGCTGTCTCTCTCGCAGACTCCCTCGCAGTCTCTGTCGCAGTCTCTCTCGCAGTCTCACTCGGTGTCTCCCTCGCAGTCTCTCTCGCTGTCTCCCTCGCTATCTCCCTCGCTGTCTCCCTCGCTGTCTCTCTCGCAGTCTCTCTCGCTTTCTCTCTCGCTGTCTCTGCCGCTGTCTCCATTGCAGTCTCTGTCGCTGTCTCCCTCGCAGTCTCATCTGCTGTCTCCCTCGCTTTCTCCCTCGCTGTCTCCCACGCTGTCTCCCTCGCTGTCTCCAGCAGTCTCTCTCGCTGTCTCTCTTGCAGACTCCCTCGCAGTCTCTCTCGCAGTTTCACTCGGTGTCTCCCTCGCAGTCTCTCTCGCTGTCTCCCTCGCTGTCTCCCTCGCTGACTCCCTCGCTGTCTCTCTCGCAGTCTCTCTCGCTGTATCCCTCGCTGTCTCACTTGCTGTCTCCCTCTCTGTCTCCCGCGCTGTCTCTCTCGCTGTCTCCCTCGCTGTCTCCCTCGCTGTCTAACTCGCTGTCTCTCTCGCTGTCTCTCTCGCTGTCTGCCTCGCTGTCTCCATCGCTGTCTCTCTCGCTGTCGATCGCTGTCTCTCGCTGTCTGACTCGCTGTCTCCCTCGCTGTCTCTCACGCTGTCTCTCGCTGTCTCTCGCTGTTTCCCTCGCCGTCTCCCTCGCTGTCTCTAGCAGTCTCTCTCGCTGACTCTCTCGCAGTCTCCCTCGCAGTCTCTCTCGCAGTCTCACTCGCTGTCTCCCTCGCAGTCTCCCTCGCAGTCTCCCTCGCAGTCTCTCTCGCAGTCTCACTCACTGTCTCCCTCGTTGTATCCCTCGCTGTCTCTCTCGCAGTCTCCCTCGCAGTCTCTCTCGCTGTCTCCCTCACTGCCTACCTCGGTGTCTGCCTCGCTGTCTCCCTCGCTGTCTCCCTCGCTGTCTAACTCGCTGTCTCTCTCGCTGTCTCTCTCGCTGTCTAGCTCGCTGTCTCCCTCGCTGACTCCCTCACTGTCTCTCTCTCAGTCTCTCTCGCAGTCTCTCTCGCAGTCTCTCTCGCTTCTCTCTCGCTGTCTCCCTCGCTGAATCCCTCACTGTCTCTCTCGCAGTCTCTCTCGCTGTCTCCTCGGCTGTCTCCCTCGCTGTCTCCCTCGAAGTCTCTCTCGCAGACTCCCTCGCAGTCTCCCTCGCAGTCTCCCTCGCTGTCTCTCTCGCATTCTCACTCGCTGTCTGCCTCGCTGTATCCCTCGCTGTCTCTCTCGCAGTCTCCCTCGCCTTCTCTAGCAGTCTCTTTCGCTGACTCTCTCGCAGACTCCCTCGCAGTCTCTCTCGCAGTCTCTCTCGCAGTCTCACTCGGTGTCTCCCTCGCAGTCTCTCTCGCTGTCTCCCTCGCTGTCTCCCTCGCTGTCTCCCTCGCTGTCTCTCTCGCAGTCTCTCTCGCTTTCTCCCTCGCTGTCTCTGTCGCTGTCTCCCTCGCAGTCTCATCTGCTGTCTCCCTCGCTTTCTCCCTCGCTGTCTCCCACGCTGTCTCCCTCGCTGTCTCCAGCAGTCTCTCTCGCTGTCTCTCTTGCAGACTCCCTCGCAGTCTCTCTCGCAGTTTCACTCGGTGTCTCCCTCGCAGTCTCTCTCGCTGTCTCCCTCGCTGTCTCCCTCGCTGACTCCCTCGCTGTCTCTCTCGCAGTCTCTCTCGCTGTATCCCTCGCTGTCTCTCACTGTCTCCCTAGCTGTCTCCCTCGCTGTCTCTCTCACTGTCTCTCGCTCTCTCTCGTTGTCTCTCTCGCTGTCTCCCTGGCTGTCTCTCTCGCAGTCTCTCTCGCTGTCTCTCTCACAGTCTCTCGCTGTCTTTCGCTGTCTCTCTCGCTATCTCCCACGCTGTCTCCCTCGCTGTCTCTAGCAGTCTCTCTCGCTGTCTCTCTCGCAGACTCCCTCGCAGTCTCTCTCGCAGTCTCTCTCGCAGTCTCACTCGGTGTCTCCCTCGCAGTCTCTCTCGCTGTCTCCCTCGCTGTCTCCCTCGCTGTCTCCCTCGCTGTCTCTCTCGCAGTCTCTCTCGCTTTCTCTCTCGCTGTCTCTGCCGCTGTCTCCATTGCAGTCTCTGTCGCTGTCTCCCTCGCAGTCTCATCTGCTGTCTCCCTCGCTTTCTCCCTCGCTGTCTCCCACGCTGTCTCCCTCGCTGTCTCCCTCGCTGACTCCCTCGCTGTCTCTCTCGCAGTCTCTCTCGCTGTATCCCTCGCTGTCTCACTTGCTGTCTCCCTCTCTGTCTCCCTCGCTGTCTAACTCGCTGTCTCTCTCGCTGTCTCTCTCGCTGTCTGCCTCGCTGTCTCCATCGCTGTATCTCTCGCTGTCTATCGCTGTCTCTCGCTGTCTGACTCGCTGTCTCCCTCGCTGTCTCTCACGCTGTCTCTCGCTGTCTCTCGCTGTTTCCCTCTCTGTCTCCCTCGCTGTCTCTAGCAATCTCTCTTGCTGACTCTCTCGCAGTCTCCCTCGCAGTCTCTCTCGCAGTCTCACTCGCTGTCTCCCTCGCAGTCTCCCTCGCAGTCTCCCTCGCAGTCTCTCTCGCAGTCTCACTCACTGTCTCCCTCGCTGTATCCCTCGCTGTCTCTCTCGCAGTCTCCCTCGCTTTCTCTAGCAGTTTCTCTCGCTGACTCTCTCGCAGACTCCCTCGCAGTCTCTCTCGCTGTCTCCCTCACTGCCTACCTCGGTGTCTGCCTATCTGTCTCCCTCGCTGCCTCCCTCGCTATCTAACTCGCTGTCTCCCTCGCTGACCCCCTCACTGTCTCTCTCGCAGTCTCTCTCGCTGTCTCCTCGGCTGTCTCCCTCGCTGTCTCCCTCGAAATCTCTCTCGCTGACTCCCTCGCAGTCTCCCTCGCAGTCTCCCTCGCAGTCTCTCTCGCAGTCTCACTCGCTGTCTCCCTCGCTATCTCCCTCGCTGTCTCCCTCGCTGTCTCTCTCGCAGTCTCTCTCGCTTTCTCTCTCGCTGTCTCTGCCGCTGTCTCCATTGCAGTCTCTGTCGCTGTCTCCCTCGCAGTCTCATCTGCTGTCTCCCTCGCTTTCTCCCTCGCTGTCTCCCACGCTGTCTCCCTCGCTGTCTCCAGCAGTCTCTCTCGCTGTCTCTCTTGCAGACTCCCTCGCAGTCTCTCTCGCTGTCTCCCTCGCTGTCTCCCTCGCTGACTCCCTCGCTGTCTCTCTCGCAGTCTCTCTCGCTGTATCCCTCGCTGTCTCACTTGCTGTCTCCCTCTCTGTCTCCCGCGCTGTCTCTCTCGCTGTCTCCCTCGCTGTCTCCCTCGCTGTCTAACTCGCTGTCTCTCTCGCTGTCTCTCTCGCTGTCTGCCTCGCTGTCTCCATCGCTGTCTCTCTCGCTGTCGATCGCTGTCTCTCGCTGTCTGACTCGCTGTCTCCCTCGCTGTCTCTCACGCTGTCTCTCGCTGTCTCTCGCTGTTTCCCTCGCCGTCTCCCTCGCTGTCTCTAGCAGTCTCTCTCGCTGACTCTCTCGCAGTCTCCCTCGCAGTCTCTCTCGCAGTCTCACTCGCTGTCTCCCTCGCAGTCTCCCTCGCAGTCTCCCTCGCAGTCTCTCTCGCAGTCTCACTCACTGTCTCCCTCGCTGTATCCCTCGCTGTCTCTCTCGCAGTCTCTCTCGCAGTCTCTCTCGCTGTCTCCCTCACTGCCTACCTCAGTGTCTGCCTCGCTGTCTCCCTCGCTGTCTCCCTCGCTGTCTAACTCGCTGTCTCTCTCGCTGTCTCTCTCGCTGTCTAGCTCGCTGTCTCCCTCGCTGACTCCCTCACTGTCTCTCTCTCAGTCGCTCTCGCAGTCTCTCTCGCAGTCTCTCTCGCTTCTCTCTCGCTGTCTCCCTCGCTGAATCCCTCACTGTCTCTCTCGCAGTCTCTCTCGCTGTCTCCTCGGCTGTCTCCCTCGCTGTCTCCCTCGAAGTCTCTCTCGCAGACTCCCTCGCAGTCTCCCTCGCAGTCTCCCTCGCTGTCTCTCTCGCATTCTCACTCGCTGTCTGCCTCGCTGTATCCCTCGCTGTCTCTCTCGCAGTCTCCCTCGCTGACTCTCTCGCAGACTCCCTCGCAGTCTCTCTCGCTGTCTCCCTCGCTGTCTCCCTCGCTGACTCCCTCGCTGTTTCTCTCGCAGTCTCTCTCGCTGTATCCCTCGCTGTCTCACTTGCTGTCTCCCTCTCTGTCTCCCGCGCTGTCTCTCTCGCTGTCTCGCTCGCTGTCTCCCTCGCTGTCTAACTCGCTGTCTCTCTCGCTGTCTCTCTCGCTGTCTGCCTCGCTGTCTCTCGCTGTCTGACTCGCTGTCTCCCTCGCTGTCTCTCACGCTGTCTCTCGCTGTCTCTCGCTGTTTCCCTCGCCGTCTCCCTCGCTGTCTCGAGCAGTCTCTCTCGCTGACTCTCTCGCAGTCTCCCTCGCAGTCTCTCTCGCAGTCTCACTCGCTGTCTCCCTCGCAGTCTCCCTCGCAGTCTCCCTCGCAGTCTCTCTCGCAGTCTCACTCACTGTCTCCCTCGCTGTATCCCTCGCTGTCTCTCTCGCAGTCTCCCTCGCTTTCTCTAGCAGTTTCTCTCGCTGACTCTCTCGCAGTCTCCCTCGCAGTCTCTCTCGCTGTCTCCCTCAGTGCCTACCTCGGTGTCTGCCTCGCTGTCTCCATCGCTGTCTCCCTCGCTGTCTAACTCGCTGTCTCTCTCGCTGTCTCTCTCGCTGTCTAGCTCGCTGTCTCCCTCGCTGACTCCCTCACTGTCTCTCTCTCAGTCTCTCTCGCAGTCTCTCTCGCTTCTCTCTCGCTGTCTCCCTCGCTGAATCCCTCACTGTCTCTCTCGCAGTCTCTCTCGCTGTCTCCTCGGCTGTCTCCCTCGCAGTCTCCCTCGCAGTCTCTCTCGCAGTCTCACTCGCTGTCTGCCTCGCTGTATCCCTCGCTGTCTCTCTCGCAGTCTCCCTCGCCTTCTCTAGCAGTCTCTCTCGCTGACTCTCTCGCAGTCTCCCTCGCTGTCTCTCTCGCGGTCTCTCTCGCAGTCTCCCTCGCTTTCTCTAGCAGTCTCTCTCGCTGACTATCTCGCAGTCTCCCTCGCTGTCTCTCTCGCTGTCTCACTCGCTGTCTGCCTCGCTGTATCCCTCGCAGTCTCTCTCGCAGTCTCACTCGCTGTCTGCCTCGCTGTATCCCTCGCTGTCTCTCTCGCAGTCTCCCTCGCCTTCTCTAGCAGTCTCTCTCGCTGACTCTCTCGCAGTCTCCCTCGCTGTCTCTTTCGCTCTCTCCCACGCTGTCTCCCTCGCTGTCTCCAGCAGTCTCTCTCGCTGTCTCTCTTGCAGACTCCCTCGCAGTCTCTCTCGCAGTTTCACTCGGTGTCTCCCTCGCAGTCTCTCTCGCTGTCTCTCTCGCTGTATCCCTCGCTGTCTCACTTGCTGTCTCCCTCTCTGTCTCCCTCGCTGTCTCTCTCGCTGTCTCCCTCGCTGTCTCCCTCGCTGTATAACTCGCTGTCTCTCTCGCTGTCTCTCTCGCTGTCTGCCTCGCTGTCTCCATCGCTGTCTCTCTCGCTGTCTATCGCTGTCTCTCGCTGTCTGACGCGCTGTCTCCCTCGCTGTCTCTCACGCTGTCTCTCGCAGTCTCTCGCTGTTTCCCTCGCTGTCTCCCTCGCTGTCTCTAGCAGTCTCTCTCGCTGACTCTCTCGCAGTCTCCCTCGCAGTCTCTCTCGCAGTCTCACTCGCTGTCTCCCTCGCAGTCTCCCTCGCAGTCTCCCTCGCAGTCTCTCTCGCAGTCTCACTCACTGTCTACCTCGCTGTATCCCTCGCTGTCTCTCTCGCAGTCTCCCTCGCTTTCTGTAGCAGTTTCTCTCGCTGACTCTCTCGCAGTCTCCCTCGCAGTCTCTCTCGCTTTCTCCGTCACTGCCTACCTCGGTGTCTGCCAAGCTGTCTCCCTCGCTGTCTCCCTCGCTGCCTAAATCGCTGTCTCTCTCGCTGTCTCTCTCGCTGTCTAGCTCGCTGTCTCCCTCGCTGTCTCCCTCACTGTCTCTCTCTCAGTCTCTCTCGCAGTCTCTCTCGCAGTCTCTCTCGCTTCTCTCTCGCTGTCTCCCTCGCTGAATCCCTCACTGTCTCTCTCGCAGTCTCTCTCGCTGTCTCCTCGGCTGTCTCCCTCGCTGTCTCCCTCGAATTCTCTCTCGCAGACTCCCTCGCAGTCTCCCTCGCAGTCTCCCTCGCTGTCTCTCTCGCAGTCTCACTCGCTGTCTGCCTCGCTGTATCCCTCGCTGTCTCTCTCGCAGTCTCCCTCGCCTTCTCTAGCAGTCTCTCTCGCTGACTCTCTCGCAGTCTCCCTCGCTGTCTCTCTCGCTGTCTCTCTCGCAGTCTCCCTCGCTTTCTCTAGCAGTCTCTCTCGCTGTCTCTCTCACAGTCTCTCGCTGTCTTTCGCTGTCTCTCTCGCATTCTCCCATGCTGTCTCCCTCGCTGTCTCTAGCAGTCTCTCTCGCTGTCTCTCTCGCAGACTCCCTCGCAGTCTCTCTCGCAGTCTCTCTCGCAGTCTCACTCGGTGTCTCCCTCGCAGTCTCTCTCGCTGTCTCCCTCGCTGTCTCCCTCGCTGTCTCCCTCGCTGTCTCTCTCGCAGTGTCTCTCGCTTTCTCTCTCGCTGTCTCTGCCGCTGTCTCCATTGCAGTCTCTGTCGCTGTCTCCCTCACAGTCTCATCTGCTGTCTCCCTCGCTTTCTCCCTCGCTGTCTCCCACGCTGTCGCCCTCGCTGTCTCCAGCAGTCTCTCTCGCTGTCTCTCTCGCTGTCTGCCTCGCTGTCTCCATCGCTGTCTCTCTCGCTGTCTATCGCTGTCTCTCGCTGTCTGACTCGCTGTCTCCCTCGCTGTCTCTCACGCTTTCTCTCGCTGTCTCTCGCTGTTTCCCTCGCTGTCTCCCTCGCTGTCTCTAGCAGTCTCTCTCGCTGACTCTCTCGCAGTCTCCCTCGCAGTCTCTCTCGCAGTCTCACTCGCTGTCTCCCTCGCAGTCTCTCTCGCAGTCTCTCTCGCTGTCTCTCTCGCAGTCTCTCGCTGTCTTTCGCTGTCTCTCTCGCTATCTCCCACGCTGTCTCCCTCGCTGTCTCTAGCAGTCTCCCTCGCTGTCTCCCTCGCAGAATCCCTCGCGTCTCTCTCGCAGTTTCACTCGGTGTCTCCCTCGCAGTCTCTCTCGCTGTCTCCCTCGCTGTCTCCCTCGCTGTCTCACTCGTTGTCTCTTTCGCAGTCTCCCTCGCAGTCTCCCTCGCAGTCTCCCTCTCAGTCTCTCTCACAGTCTCACTCGCTGTCTCCCTCGCTGTATCCCTCTCTGTCTCTCTCGCAGTCTCCCTCGCTTTCTCTAGCTGTCTCTCTCGCTGACTCTCTCGCAGTCTCCCTCGCTGTCTCTCTCGCTGTCTCTCTCGTTGTCTGTCTCGCTGTCTCCCTCGCTGTCTCCCACGCTGTCTCTCTCGCAGTCTCTCTCGCTGTCTCTCTCGCTGTCTCTCTCGCAGTCTCTCTCGCAGTCTCTCTATCAGTCTCTCTCATAGTCTCTCTCGCATTCTCTCTTGCCGTCTCTCTCGCTGTCTCCCTCGCTGTCTCCCTCGAAGTCTCTCTCGCAGTCTCACTCGCTGTCTCCCTCGCTGTCTCCCTCGCTGTCTACCTCGCTGTCTCTCTCGCAGTCTCTCTCGCTGTCTCCGTCGCTGTCTCCCTTGCAGTCTCTGTCGCTGTCTCCCTCGCAGTCTCTCTCGCTGTCTCCCTCGCTTTCTCCCTCGCTGTCTCCCTCGCTGTCTCTCTCTCTGTGTCCCTTGCTGTCTCCCTCACTGTCTCCTTCGCTGTCTCCCTCGCAGTCTCTTTCGCTGTCTCTCTCGCTGTCTCCCTGGCAGTCTCTGTCGCTGTCTCTGTCGCTGTCTCCCTCACTGTCTCCCTCGCTGTCTCCCTCGCTGTCTCCATCGCTCTCTATCTCGCTGTCTCTCTCGCAGTCTCTCTCGCTGTCTCTCTCGCTGTCTCCCTTGCAGTCTCTGTCGCTGTCTCCCTAGCAGTCTCCCTCGCATTCTCTCTCGCTGTCTCGCTCGCTGTTTCCCATGCTGTCTCTCTCTCTGTCTCTCTCTCTGTCTCTCTCTCTGTCTCTCTCTCTGTCTCCCTCGCTGTCTCCCTCGCTGTCTCCCTCGCTGTCTCCATCGCTGTCTCATTCGCTGTCTCCCTCGCAGTCTCTCTCACTCTCTACCTCGCTGTCTCTCTCGCAGTCTCCCTCGCTGTCTCCCTCGCTGTCTCCCTCGCAGTCTCATTCGCTGTCTCCCTCGCTGTCTCCCTCGCTCTCTACCTCGCTGTCTCTCTCGCAGTCTCTCTCGCTGTCTCCCTCGCTGTCTCCCTCGCTGTCTCTCTCACTGCCTCTTGCCGTCTCTCGCTGCCTCCCTCGCTGTCTCCCTCGCTGTCTCTCTCGCTGTCTCCCTCGCTGTCTCCCTCGCTGTCTCTCTCTCTGTCTCTCCCTCTGTCTCCCTCGCTGTCTCCCTCGCTGTCTCCCTCACTGTCTCCCTCGCTGTCTCATTCGCTGTCTCCCTCGCAGTCTCTCTCGCTGTCTCACTCGCTGTTTCATTTCGCTGTCTCCCTCACAGTCTCTGTCGCTGTCTCCCGTGCAGTCTCACTCGCTGTCTCCCTCGCTGTCTCCCTCGCTGTCTCTCACTGTCTCCCTCGCTGTCTCCCTCGCTGTCTCTCTCGCTGTCTCTCGCTCCCTCTCGTTGTCTCTCTCGCTGTCTCCCTGGCTGTCTCTCTCGCAGTCTCTCTCGCTGTCTCTCTCACAGTCTCTCGCTGTCTTTCGCTGTCTCTCTCGCTATCTCCCACGCTGTCTCCCTCGCTGTCTCGAGCAGTCTCTCTCGCTGTCTCTCTCGCAGACTCCCTCGCAGTCTCTCTCGCAGTCTCTCTCGCAGTCTCACTCGGTGTCTCCCTCGCAGTCTCTCTCGCTGTCTCCCTCGCTGTCTCCCTCGCTGTCTCCCTCGCTGTCTCTCTCGCAGTCTCTCTCGCTTTCTCTCTCGCTGTCTCTGCCGCTGTCTCCATTGCAGTCTCTGTCGCTGTCTCCCTCGCAGTCTCATCTGCTGTCTCCCTCGCTTTCTCCCTCGCTGTCTCCCACGCTGTCTCCCTCGCTGCCTCCAGCAGTCTCTCTCGCTGTCTCTCTTGCAGACTCCCTCGCAGTCTCTCTCGCAGTTTCACTCGGTGTCTCCCTCGCAGTCTCTCTCGCTGTCTCCCTCGCTGTCTCCCTCGCTGATTCCCTCGCTGTCTCTCTCGCAGTCTCTCTCGCTGTCTCCCTCGCTGTCTCACTTGCTGTCTCCCTCTCTGTCTCCCTCGCTGTCTAACTCGCTGTCTCTCTCGCCGTCTCTCTCGCTGTCGGCCTCGCTGTCTCCATCGCTGTCTCTCTCGCTGTCTCTCACTGTCTCCCTCGCTGTCTCCCTCGCTGTCTCCCTCGCTGTCTCTCTCGCTGTCTCTCGCGCTCTCTCGTTGTCTCTCTCGCTGTCTCCCTGGCTGTCCCTCTCGCAGTCTCTCTCGCTGTCTCTCTCGCAGTCTCTCGCTGTCTTTCGCTGTCTCTCTCGATATCTCCCACGCTGTCTCCCTCGCTGTCTCTAGCAGTCTCTCTCGCTGTCTCCCTCGCAGACTCCCTCGCAGTCTCTCTCGCAGTCTCTCTCGCAGTCTCACTCGGTGTCTCCCTCACAGTCTCTCTCGCTGTCTCCCTCGCTGTCTCCCTCGCTGTCTCTCTCGCAGTCTCTCTCGCTGTCTCGCTCGCTGTCTCCATCGCTGTCTCCCTTGCAGTCTCTGTCGCTGTCTCCCTCGCAGTCTCATCTGCTGTCTCCGTCGCTTTCTCCCTCGCTGTCTCCCACGCTGTCTCCCTCGCTGTCTCCAGCAGTCTCTCTCGCTGTCTCTCTTGCAGACTCCCTCGCAGTCTCTCTCGCAGTTTCACTCGGTGTCTCCCTCGCAGTCTCTCTCGCTGTCTCCCTCGCTGTCTCCCTCGCTGACTCCCTCGCTGTCTCTCTCGCAGTCTCTCTCGCTGTCTCCCTCGCTGTCCCACTTGCTGTCTCCCTCTCTGTCTCCCTCGCTGTCTCTCTCGCTGTCTCCCTCGCTCTCTCCCTCGCTGTCTAACTCGCTGTCTCTCTCGCTGTCTCTCTCGCTGTCGGCCTCGCTGTCTCCCTCGCTGTCTCCCTCGCTGTCTCCCTCGCTGTCTCTCTCGCTGTCTCTCGCGCTCTCTCGTTGTCTCTCTCGCTGTCTCCCTGACTGTCCCTCTCGCAGTCTCTCTCGCTGTCTCTCTCGCAGTCTCTCGCTGTCTTTCGCTGTCTCTCTCGATATCTCCCACGCTGTCTCCCTCGCTGTCTCTAGCAGTCTCTCTCGCTGTCTCCCTCGCAGACTCCCTCGCAGTCTCTCTCGCAGTCTCTCTCGCAGTCTCCCTCGGTGTCTCCCTCGCAGTCTCTCTCGCTGTCTCCCTCGCTGTCTCCCTCGCTGTCTCTCTCGCAGTCTCTCTCGCTGTCTCGCTCGCTGTCTCCATCGCTGTCTCCCTTGCAGTCTCTGCCGCTGTCTCCCTCGCTGTCTCTCTCGCTGTCTGCCTCGCTTTCTCCCTCGCTGTCTCTCTCTCTCTGTCTCCCTCGCTATCTCTCGTTGTCTCTCTCGCTGTCTCCCTGGCTGTCTCTCTCGCAGTCTCTCTCGCTGTCTCTCTCGCAGTCTCTCGCTGTCTTTCGCTGTCTCTCTCGCTATCTCCCACGCTGTCTCCCTCGCTGTCTCTAGCAGTCTCTCTCGCTGTCTCCCTCGCAGACTCCCTCGCGTCTCTCTCGCAGTTTCACTCGGTGTCTCCCTCGCAGTCTCTCTCGCAGTCTCTCTATCAGTCTCTCTCATAGTCTCTCTCGCATTCTCTCTCGCCGTCTCTCTCGCTGTCTCCCTCGCTGACTCCCTCACTGTCTCCCTCGCTGTCTCCCTCGAAGTCTCTCTCGCAGTCTCACTCGCTGTCTCCCTCGCTGTCTCCCTCGCTGTCCACCTCGCTGTCTCTCTCGCAGTCTCTCTCGCTGTCTCCGTCGCTGTCTCCCTTGCAGTCTCTGTCGCTGTCTCCCTCGCAGTCTCTCTCGCTGTCTCCCTCGCTTTCTCCCTCGCTGTCTCCCTCGCTGTCTCTCTCTCTGTGTCCCTTGCTGTCTCCCTCACTGTCTCCTTCGCTGCCTCCCTCGCAGTCTCTTTCGCTGTCTCTCTCGCTGTCTCCCTGGCAGTCTCTGTCGCTGTCTCTGTCGCTGTCTCCCTCATTGTCTCCCTCGCTGTCTCCCTCGCTGTCTCCATCGCTCTCTATCTCGCTGTCTCTCTCGCAGTCTCTCTCGCTGTCTCTCTTGCTGTCTCCCTTGCAGTCTCTGTCGCTGTCTCCCTAGCAGTCTCCCTCGCATTCTCTCTCGCTGTCTCGCTCGCTGTTTCCCATGCTGTCTCTCTCTCTGTCTCTCTCTCTGTCTCTCTCTCTGTCTCTCTCTCTGTCTCCCTCGCTGTCTCCCTCGCTGTCTCCCTCGCTGTCTCCATCGCTGTCTCATTCGCTGTCTCCCTCGCAGTCTCTCTCACTCTCTACCTCGCTGTCTCTCTCGCAGTCTCCCTCGCTGTCTCCCTCGCTGTCTCCCTCGCAGTCTCATTCGCTGTCTCCCTCGCTGTCTCCCTCGCTCTCTACCTCGCTGTCTCTCTCGCAGTCTCTCTCGCTGTCTCCCTCGCAGTCTCCCTCGCTGTCTCTCTCACTGCCTCTTGCCGTCTCTCGCTGCCTCCCTCGCTGTCTCCCTCGCTGTCTCCCTCGCTGTCTCCCTCGCTGTCTCCCTCGCTGTCTCTCTCTCTGTCTCTCTCTCTGTCTCCCTCGCTGTCTCCCTCGCTGTCTCCCTCACTGTCTCCCTCGCTGTCTCATTCGCTGTCTCCCTCGCAGTCTCTCTCGCTGTCTCACTCGCTGTTTCATTTCGCTGTCTCCCTCGCAGTCTCTGTCGCTGTCTCCCGTGCAGTCTCACTCGCTGTCTCCCTCGCTGTCTCCCTCGCTGTCTCTCACTGTCTCCCTCGCTGTCTCCCTCGCTGTCTCTCTCGCTATCTCTCGCTCCCTCTCGTTGCCTCTCTCGCTGTCTCCCTGGCTGTCTCTCTCGCAGTCTCTCTCGCTGTCTCTCTCACAGTCTCTCGCTGTCTTTCGCTGTCTCTCTCGCTATCTCCCACGCTGTCTCCCTCGCTGTCTCGAGCAGTCTCTCTCGCTGTCTCTCTCGCAGACTCCCTCGCAGTCTCTCTCGCAGTCTCTCTCGCAGTCTCACTCGGTGTCTCCCTCGCAGTCTCTCTCGCTGTCTCCCTCGCTGTCTCCCTCGCTGTCTCCCTCGCTGTCTCTCTCGCAGTCTCTCTCGCTTTCTCTCTCGCTGTCTCTGCCGCTGTCTCCATTGCAGTCTCTGTCGCTGTCTCCCTCGCAGTCTCATCTGCTGTCTCCGTCGCTTTCTCCCTCGCTGTCTCCCACGCTGTCTCCCTCGCTGTCTCCAGCAGTCTCTCTCGCTGTCTCTCTTGCAGACTCCCTCGCAGTCTCTCTCGCAGTTTCACTCGGTGTCTCCCTCGCAGTCTCTCTCGCTGTCTCCCTCGCTGTCTCCCTCGCTGATTCCCTCGCTGTCTCTCTCGCAGTCTCTCTCGCTGTCTCCCTCGCTGTCTCACTTGCTGTCTCCCTCTCTGTCTCCCTCGCTGTCTCTCTCGCTGTCTCCCTCGCTCTCTCCCTCGCTGTCTAACTCGCTGTCTCTCTCGCTGTCTCTCTCGCTGACGGCCTCGCTGTCTCCATCGCTGTCTCTCTCGCTGTCTCCCTCGCTGTCTCCCTCGCTGTCTCCCTCGCTGTCTCTCTCGCTGTCTCTCGCGCTCTCTCGTTGTCTCTCTCGCTGTCTCCCTGGCTGTCCCTCTCGCAGTCTCTCTCGCTGTCTCTCTTGCAGTCTCTCGCTGTCTTTCGCTGTCTCTCTCGATATCTCCCACGCTGTCTCCCTCGCTGTCTCTAGCAGTCTCTCTCGCTGTCTCCCTCGCAGACTCCCTCGCAGTCTCTCTCGCAGTCTCTCTCGCAGTCTCACTCGGTGTCTCCCTCGCAGTCTCTCTCGCTGTCTCCCACGCTGTCTCCCTCGCTGTCTCTCTCGCAGTCTCTCTCGCTGTCTCGCTCGCTGTCTCCATCGCTGTCTCCCTTGCAGTCTCTGTCGCTGTCTCCCTCGCAGTCTCATCTGCTGTCTCCGTCGCTTTCTCCCTCGCTGTCTCCCACGCTGTCTCCCTCGCTGTCTCCAGCAGTCTCTCTCGCTGTCTCTCTTGCAGACTCCCTCGCAGTCTCTCTCGCAGTTTCACTCGGTGTCTCCCTCGCAGTCTCTCTCGCTGTCTCCCTCGCTGTCTCCCTCGCTGACTCCCTCGCTGTCTCTCTCGCAGTCTCTCTCGCTCTCTCCCTCGCTGTCTCACTTGCTGTCTCCCTCTCTGTCTCCCTCGCTGTCTCTCTCGCTGTCACCCTCGCTCTCTCCCTCGCTGTCTAACTCGCTGTCTCTCTCGCTGTCTCTCTCGCTGTCGGCCTCGCTGTCTCCATCGCTGTCTCTCTCGCTGTCTCTCACTGTCTCCCTCGCTGTCTCCCTCGCTGTCTCCCTCGCTGTCTCTCTCGCTGTCTCTCGCGCTCTCTCGTTGTCTCTCTCGCTGTCTCCCTGACTGTCCCTCTCGCAGTCTCTCTCGCAGTCTCTCGCTGTCTTTCGCTGTCTCTCTCGCTATCTCCCACGCTGTCTCCCTCGCTGTCTCTAGCAGTCTCTCTCGCTGTCTCCCTCGCAGACTCCCTCGCGTCTCTCTCGCAGTTTCACTCGGTGTCTCCCTCGCAGTCTCTCTCGCAGTCTCTCTATCAGTCTCTCTCATAGTCTCTCTCGCATTCTCTCTCGCCGTCTCTCTCGCTGTCTCCCTCGCTGACTCCCTCACTGTCTCCCTCGCTGTCTCCCTCGAAGTCTCTCTCGCAGTCTCACTCGCTGTCTCCCTCGCTGTCTCCCTCGCTGTCCACCTCGCTGTCTCTCTCGCAGTCTCTCTCGCTGTCTCCGTCGCTGTCTCCCTTGCAGTCTCTGTCGCTGTCTCCCTCGCAGTCTCTCTCGCTGTCTCCCTCGCTTTCTCCCTCGCTGTCTCCCTCGCTGTCACTCTCTCTGTGTCCCTTGCTGTCTCCCTCACTGTCTCCTTCGCTGCCTCCCTCGCAGTCTCTTTCGCTGTCTCTCTCGCTGTCGGCCTCGCTGTCTCCATCGCTGTCTCTCTCGCTGTCTCTCACTGTCTCCCTCGCTGTCTCCCTCGCTGTCTCCCTCGCTGTCTCTCTCGCTGTCTCTCGCGCTCTCTCGTTGTCTCTCTCGCTGTCTCCCTGACTGTCCCTCTCGCAGTCTCTCTCGCAGTCTCTCGCTGTCTTTCGCTGTCTCTCTCGCTATCTCCCACGCTGTCTCCCTCGCTGTCTCTAGCAGTCTCTCTCGCTGTCTCCCTCGCAGACTCCCTCGCGTCTCTCTCGCAGTTTCACTCGGTGTCTCCCTCGCAGTCTCTCTCGCAGTCTCTCTATCAGTCTCTCTCATAGTCTCTCTCGCATTCTCTCTCGCCGTCTCTCTCGCTGTCTCCCTCGCTGACTACCTCACTGTCTCCCTCGCTGTCTCCCTCGAAGTCTCTCTCGCAGTCTCACTCGCTGTCTCCCTCGCTGTCTCCCTCGCTGTCCACCTCGCTGTCTCTCTCGCAGTCTCTCTCGCTGTCTCCGTCGCTGTCTCCCTTGCAGTCTCTGTCGCTGTCTCCCTCGCAGTCTCTCTCGCTGTCTCCCTCGCTTTCTCCCTCGCTGTCTCCCTCGCTGTCACTCTTTCTGTGTCCCTTGCTGTCTCCCTCACTGTCTCCTTCGCTGCCTCCCTCGCAGTCTCTTTCGCTGTCTCTCTCGCTGTCTCCCTGGCAGTCTCTGTCGCTGTCTCTGTCGCTGTCTCCCTCACTGTCTCCCTCACTGTCTCCCTCGCTGTCTCCATCGCTCTCTATCTCGCTGTCTCTCTCGCAGTCTCTCTCGCTGTCTCTCTCGCTGTCTCCCTTGCAGTCTCTGTCGCCGTCTCCCTAGCAGTCTCCCTCGCATTCTCTCTCGCTGTCTCGCTCGCTGTTTCCCATGCTGTCTCTCTCTCTGTCTCTCTCTCTGTCTCTCTCTCTGTCTCTCTCTCTGTCTCCCTCGCTGTCTCCCTCGCTGTCTCCCTCGCTGTCTCCATCGCTGTCTCATTCGCTGTCTCCCTCGCAGTCTCTCTCACTCTCTACCTCGCTGTCTCTCTCGCAGTCTCCCTCGCTGTCTCCCTCGCTGTCTCCCTCGCAGTCTCATTCGCTGTCTCCCTCGCTGTCTCCCTCGCTCTCTACCTCGCTGTCTCTCTCGCAGTCTCTCTCGCTGTCTCCCTCGCAGTCTCCCTCGCTGTCTCTCTCACTGCCTCTTGCCGTCTCTCGCTGCCTCCCTCGCTGTCTCCCTCGCTGTCTCTCTCGCTGTCTCCCTCGCTGTCTCCCTCGCTGTCTCTCTCTCTGTCTCTCTCTCTGTCTCCCTCGCTGTCTCCCTCGCTGTCTCCCTCACTGTCTCCCTCGCTGTCTCATTCGCTGTCTCCCTCGCAGTCTCTCTCGCTGTCTCACTCGCTGTTTCATTTCGCTGTCTCCCTCGCAGTCTCTGTCGCTGTCTCCCGTGCAGTCTCACTCGCTGTCTCCCTCGCTGTCTCCCTCGCTGTCTCTCACTGTCTCCCTCGCTGTCTCCCTCGCTGTCTCTCTCGCTATCTCTCGCTCCCTCTCGTTGCCTCTCTCGCTGTCTCCCTGGCTGTCTCTCTCGCAGTCTCTCTCGCTGTCTCTCTCACAGTCTCTCGCTGTCTTTCGCTGTCTCTCTCGCTATCTCCCACGCTGTCTCCCTCGCTGTCTCGAGCAGTCTCTCTCGCTGTCTCTCTCGCAGACTCCCTCGCAGTCTCTCTCGCAGTCTCTCTCGCAGTCTCACTCGGTGTCTCCCTCGCAGTCTCTCTCGCTGTCTCCCTCGCTGTCTCCCTCGCTGTCTCCCTCGCTGTCTCTCTCGCAGTCTCTCTCGCTTTCTCTCTCGCTGTCTCTGCCGCTGTCTCCATTGCAGTCTCTGTCGCTGTCTCCCTCGCAGTCTCATCTGCTGTCTCCGTCGCTTTCTCCCTCGCTGTCTCCCACGCTGTCTCCCTCGCTGTCTCCAGCAGTCTTTCTCGCTGTCTCTCTTGCAGACTCCCTCGCAGTCTCTCTCGCAGTTTCACTCGGTGTCTCCCTCGCAGTCTCTCTCGCTGTCTCCCTCGCTGTCTCCCTCGCTGATTCCCTCGCTGTCTCTCTCGCAGTCTCTCTCGCTGTCTCCCTCGCTGTCTCACTTGCTGTCTCCCTCTCTGTCTCCCTCGCTGTCTCTCTCGCTGTCTCCCTCGCTGTCTCCCTCGCTGTCTAACTCGCTGTCTCCCTCTCTGTCTCTCTCGCTGTCTCTCACTGTCTCCCTCGCTGTCTCCCTCGCTGTCTCCCTCGCTGTCTCTCTCGCTGTCCCTCGCGCTCTCTCGTTGTCTCTCTCGCTGTCTCCCTGGCTGTCCCTCTCGCAGTCTCTCTCGCTGTCTCTCTCGGAGTCTCTCGCTGTCTTTCGCTGTCTCTCTCGATATCTCCCACGCTGTCTCCCTCTCTGTCTCTAGCAGTCTCTCTCGCTGTCTCCCTCGCAGACTCCCTCGCAGTCTCTCTCGCAGTCTCTCTCGCAGTCTCACTCGGTGTCTCCCTCGCAGTCTCTCTCGCTGTCTCCCTCGCTGTCTCCCTCGCTGTCTCTCTCGCAGTCTCTCTCGCTGTCTCGCTCGCTGTCTCCATCGCTCTCTCCCTTGCAGTCTCTGTCGCTGTCTCCCTCGCAGTCTCATCTGCTGTCTCCGTCGCTTTCTCCCTCGCTGTCTCCCACGCTGTCTCCCTCGCTGTCTCCAGCAGTCTCTCTCCCTGTCTCTCTTGCAGACTCCCTCGCAGTCTCTCTCGCAGTTTCACTCGGTGTCTCCCTCGCAGTCTCTCTCGCTGTCTCCCTCGCTGTCTCCCTCGCTGACTCCCTCGCTGTCTCTCTCGCAGTCTCTCTCGCTCTCTCCCTCGCTGTCTCACTTGCTGTCTCCCTCTCTGTCTCCCTCGCTGTCTCTCTCGCTGTCTCCCTCGCTCTCTCCCTCGCTGTCTAACTCGCTGTCTCTCTCGCTGTCTCTCTCGCTGTCGGCCTCGCTGTCTCCATCGCTGTCTCTCTCGCTGTCTCTCACAGTCTCCCTCGCTGTCTCCCTCGCTGTCTCCCTCGCTGTCTCTCTCGCTGTCTCTCGCGCTCTCTCGTTGTCTCTCTCGCTGTCTCCCTGACTGTCCCTCTCGCAGTCTCTCTCGCTGTCTCTCTCGCAGTCTCTCGCTGTCTCTCACAGTCTCCCTCGCTGTCTCCCTCGCTGTCTCCCTCGCTGTCTCTCTCGCTGTCTCTCGCGCTCTCTCGTTGTCTCTCTCGCTGTCTCCCTGACTGTCCCTCTCGCTGTCTCGCTCGCTGTCTCCATTGATGTCTCCCTTGCAGTCTCTGCCGCTGTCTCCCTCGCAGACTCTCTCGCTGTCTGCCTCGCTTTCTCCCTCGCTGTCTCTCTCTCTCTGTCTCCCTCGCTATCTCTCGTTGTCTCTCTCGCTGTCTCCCTGGCTGTCTCTCTCGCAGTCTCTCTCGCTGTCTCTCTCGCAGTCTCTCGCTGTCTTTCGCTGTCTCTCTCGCTATCTCCCACGCTGTCTCCCTCGCTGTCTCTAGCAGTCTCTCTCGCTGTCTCCCTCGCAGACTCCCTCGCGTCTCTCTCGCAGTTTCACTCGGTGTCTCCCTCGCAGTCTCTCTCGCTGTCTCCCTCGCTGTCTCCCTCGCTGTCTCACTCGTTGTCTCTCTCGCAGTCTCTCTCGCAGTCTCTCTCGCTGTCTCCCTCGCTGTCTCACTTGCTGTCTCCCTCGCAGTCTCCCTCGCAGGCTCCCTCTCAGTCTCTCTCGCAGTCTCACTCGCTGTCTCCCTCGCTGTATCCCTCTCAGTCTCTCTCGCAGTCTCCCTCGCTTTCTCTAGCTGTCTCTCTCGCTGACTCTCTCGCAGTCTCCCTCGCATTCTCTCTCGCTGTCTCCCTCGCTGCCTCCCTCAGTGTCTGCCTCGCTGTCTCCCACGCTGTCTCTCTCGCAGTCTCTCTCGCTGTCTCTCTCGCTGTCTCTCTCGCTGTCTCCCTCGCTGTCTCCCACGCTGTCTCTTTCGCAGTCTCTCTCGCTGTCTCTCTCGCTGTCTCTCTCGCAGTCTCTCTCGCAGTCTCTCTATCAGTCTCTCTCATAGTCTCTCTCGCATTCTCTCTCGCCATCTCTCTCGCTGTCTCCCTCGATGACTCCCTCACTGTCTCCCTCGCTGTCTCCCTCGAAGTCTCTCTCGCAGTCTCACTCGCTGTCTCCCTCGCTGTCTCCCTCGCTGTCTACCTCGCTGTCTCTCTCGCAGTCTCTCTCGCTGTCTCCGTCGCTGTCTCCCTTGCAGTCTCTGTCGCTGTCTCCCTCGCAGTCTCTCTCGCTGTCTCCCTCGCTTTCTCCCTCGCTGTGTCCCTCGCTGTCTCTCTCTCTCTGTCCCTTGCTGTCTCCCTCGCTGTCTCCTTCGCTGTCTCCCTCGCAGTCTCTTTCGCTGTCTCTCTCGCTGTCTCCCTGGCAGTCTCTGTCGCTGTCTCTGTCGCTGTCTCCCTCACTGTCTCCCTCGCTGTCTCCCTCGCTGTCTCCATCGCTCTCTATCTCGCTGTCTCTCTCGCTGTCTCCCTTGCAGTCTCTGTCGCTGTCTCCCTAGCAGTCTCCCTCGCATTCTCTCTCGCTGTCTCGCTCGCTGTTTCCGATGCTGTCTCTCTCTCTGTCTCTCTCTCTGTCTCTCTCTCTGTCTCTCTCTCTGTCTCCCTCGCTGTCTCCCTCGCTGTCTCCCTCGCTGTCTCCATCGCTGTCTCATTCGATGTCTCCATCGCAGTCTCTCTCACTCTCTATCTCGCTGTCTCTCTCGCAGTCTCCCTCGCTGTCTCCCTCGCTGTCTCCCTCGCAGTCTCATTCGCTGTCTCCCTCGCTGTCTCTCTCGCAGTCTCTCTCGCTGTCTCCCTCGCTGTCTCCCTCGCTGTCTCTCTCACTGCCTCTTGCCGTCTCTCGCTGCCTCCCTCGCTGTCTCTCTCGCTGTCGCCCTCGCTGTCTCCCTCGCTGTCTCTCTCTCTGTCTCTCTCTCTGTCTCCCTCGCTGTCTCCCTCGCTGTCTCCCTCACTGTCTCCCTCGCTGTCTCATTCGCTGTCTCCCTCGCAGTCTCTCTCGCTGTCTCACTCGTTGTCTCATTTCGCTGTCTCCCTCGCAGTCTCTGTCGCTGTCTCCCGTGCAGTCTCACTCGCTGTCTCCCTCGCTGTCTCCCTCGCTGTCTCTCAGTGTCTCCCTCGCTGTCTCCCTCGCTGTCTCCCTCGCTGTCTCCCTCGCTGTCTCTCACGCTGTCTCTCGCTGTCTCTCGCTGTTTCCCTCGCTGTCTCCCTCGCTGTCTCTAGCAGTCTCTCTCGCTGACTCTCTCGCTGTCTCCCTCGCAGTCTCTCTCGCCGTCTCACTCGCTGTCTCCCTCGCTGTCTCCTTCGCTGTCTCTCTCGCAGTCTCCCTCGCTTTCTCTAGCAGTCTCTCTCGCAGTCTCTCTCGCTGTCTCCCTCGCTGTCTCTCTCGCTGTCTCCCTCGCTGCCTCCCTCGGTGTCTGCCTCGTTGCCTCGCTCGCTGTCTCCCTTGCTGTCTAACTCGCTGTCTCTCTCGATGTCTGCTTCGCTGTCTCCATCGCTGTCTCTCTTGCTGTCTCTCGCCGTCTCTCGCTGCCTCGCTCGCGGTCTCTCTCGCTCTCTCTCGCTGTCTCTCTCGCTGTCAACCTCGCAGTCTCTCTCGCTGTCTCCTTCGCTGTCTCCCTCGCTGTCTCCCTCGCTGTCTCTCTCGCTGTCTCTCGCTGCCTCCCTCGCTGTCTCTCTCGCTCCCTCTCGCTGTCTCTCTCGCTGTCACCCACGCTGTCTCTCTCGCAGCCTCTCTCGCAGTCTCACTCGCTGTCTCCCTCGCTCTCTCCCTCGCTGTCTCTCTCGCAGTCTCTCTCGCCGTCTCTCTCGCAGTCTCTCTCGCAGTCTCTCTCGCCGTCTCCCTCGCCGACTTCCTCACTGTCTCTCTCGCAGTCACTCTCGCTGTCTCCTCGGCTGTCTCCCTCGCTGTCTCCCTCGAAGTCTCTCTCGCAGTCTCACTCGCTGTCTCCCTCGCTGTCTCCCTCGCTGTCTCCCTCGCTGTCTACATCGCTGTCTCCCACGCAGTCTCTCTCGCTGTCTCCCTCGTTTTCTCCCTCGCTGTCTCCCTCGCTGTCTCTCTCTCTGTCTCCCTTGCTGTGTCCCTCGCTGTCTCCTTCACTGTCTCCCTCGCAGTCCCTTTCGCTCTCTCTCTCGCTGTCTCACTCGCTGTCTCCATCGCTGTGTCTCTCGCAGTCTCTCTTGCAGACTCCCTCGCAGTCTCTCTCGCAGTCTCTCTCGTTGTCTCCCTCGCTGTCCCCCTCGTTGTCTCTGACTCTGTCTCCCTCGCTGTCTCCCTCGCTATCTCCCTCGCTGTCTCCCTCGCTGTCTCCCTCGCAGTCTCTCTTGCAGTCTCTCTCGCAGTCTCTCTCGCTGTCTCTCTTGCAGACTCCCTCACAGTCTCTCTCGCAGTCTCTCTCACAGTCTCTCTCGCAGTCTCTCTCGCTGTCTCCCTCGTTTTCTCCCTCCCTGTCTCAATCGCTGTCTCTCTCTCTGTCTCCCTTGCTGTGTCCCTCGCTGTCTCCTTCACTGTCTCCCTCGCAGTCTCTTTCGCTCTCTCTCTCGCTGTCTCACTCGCTGTCTCCATCGCTGTCTCTCTCGCAGTCTCTCTTGCAGACTCCCTCGCAGTCTCTCTCGCAGTCTCTCTCGTTGTCTCCCTCGCTGTCCCCCTCGTTGTCTCTCTCTCTGTCTCCCTCGCTGTCTCCCTCGCTATCTCCCTCGCTGTCTCCCTCGCTGTCTCCCTCGCAGTCTCTCTTGCAGTCTCTCTGGCAGTCTCTCTCGCTGTCTCTCTTGCAGACTCCCTCACAGTCTCTCTCGCAGTCTCTCTCGCTGTCTCCCTCGCTGTCTCCCTCGCTGTCTCTAGCAGTCTCTCTCGCTGTCTCTCTCGCAGACTCCCTCGCAGTCTCTCTCGCAGTCTCTCTCGCAGTCTCACTCGCTGTCTCCATCGCTGCCTCTCTCGCAGTCTATCTTGCAGACTCCCTCGCAGTCTCTCTCGCAGACTCTCTCGTTGTCTCCCTCGCTGTCCCCCTCGTTGTCTCTGACTCTGTCTCCCTCGCTGTCTCCCTCGCTATCTCCCTCGCTGTCTCCCTCGCTGTCTCCCTCGCAGTCTCTCTTGCAGTCTCTCTCGCTGTCTCTCTCGCTGTCTCTCTTGCAGACTCCCTCACAGTCTCACTCGCAGTCTCTCTCACAGTCTCTCTCGCAGTCTCTCTCGCTGTCTCCCTCGTTTTCTCCCTCGCTGTCTCCCTCGCTGTCTCTCTCTCTGTCTCCCTCGCTGTCTCCCTCGCTGTCTCCCTCGCAGTCTCTCTTGCAGTCTCTCTCGCAGTCTCTCTCGCTGTCTCTCTTGCAGACTCCCTCACAGTCTCTCTCGCAGTCTCTCTCACAGTCTCTCTCGCTGTCTCCCTCGCTGTCTCCCTCGCTGTCTCTAGCAGTCTCTCTCGCTGTCTCTCTCGCAGACTCCCTCACAGTCTCTCTCGCAGTCTCACTCGCTGTCTCCATCGCTGTCTCTCTCGCAGTCTCTCTTGCAGACTCCCTCGCAGTCTCTCTCGCAGTCTCTCTCGTTGTCTCCCTCGCTGTCCCCCTCGTTGTCTCTGACTCTGTCTCCCTCGCTGTCTCCCTCGCTATCTCCCTCGCTGTCTCCCTCGCTGTCTCCCTCGCAGTCTCTCTTGCAGTCTCTCTCGCAGTCTCTCTCGCTGTCTCTCTTGCAGACTCCCTCACAGTCTCTCTCGCAGTCTCTCTCACAGTCTCTCTCGCAGTCTCTCTCGCTGTCTCCCTCGTTTTCTCCCTCGCTGTCTCCCTCGCTGTCTCTCTCTCTGTCTCCCTTGCTGTGTCCCTCGCTGTCTCCTTCACTGTCTCCCTCGCAGTCTCTTTCGCTCTCTCTCTCGCTGTCTCACTCGCTGTCTCCATCGCTGTCTCTCTCGCAGTCTCTCTTGCAGACTCCCTCGCAGTCTCTCTCGCAGTCTCTCTCGTTGTCTCCCTCGCTGTCCCCCTCGTTGTCTCTCTCTCTGTCTCCCTCGCTGTCTCCCTCGCTATCTCCCTCGCTGTCTCCCTCGCTGTCTCCCTCGCAGTCTCTCTTGCAGTCACTCTCGCAGTCTCTCTCGCTGTCTCTCTTGCAGACTCCCTCACAGTCTCTCTCGCAGTCTCTCTCGCTGTCTCCCTCGCTGTCTCCCTCGCTGTCTCTAGCAGTCTCTCTCGCTGTCTCTCTCGCAGACTCCCTCGCAGTCTCTCTCGCAGTCTCTCTCGCAGTTTTACTCGGTGTCTCCCGCGCTGTCTCCCTCGCTATCTCCCTCGCTGTCTCCCTCGCTGTCTCCCTCGCAGACTCTCTTGCAGTCTCTCTCGCAGTCTCTCTCGCTGTCTCTCTTGCAGACTCCCTCACAGTCTCTCTCGCAGTATCTCTCGCTGTCTCCCTCGCTGTCTCCCTCGCTGTCTCTCTCTCTGTCTCCATCGCTGTCTCCCTCACTATCTCCCTCGCTGTCTCCCTCGCAGTCTTTCTCGCTGTCTCTCTCGCTGTCTCTCACTGTCTCCCTCGCTGTCTCTAGCAGTCTCTCTCGCTGTCTCTCTCGCAGACTCCCTCGCAGTCTCTCTTGCAGTCTCACTCGTTGTCTCCCTCGCTGTCCCCCTCGTTGTCTCTGACTCTGTCTCCCTCGCTGTCTCCCTCGCTATCTCCCTCGCTGTCTCCCTCGCTGTCTCCCTCGCAGTCTCTCTTGCAGTCTCTCTCGCAGTCTCTCTCGCTGTCTCTCTTGCAGACTCCCTCACAGTCTCACTCGCAGTCTCTCTCACAGTCTCTCTCGCAGTCTCTCTCGCTGTCTCCCTCGTTTTCTCCCTCGCTGTCTCCCTCGCTGTCTCTCTCTCTGTCTCCCTCGCTGTCTCCCTCGCTGTCTCCCTCGCAGTCTCTCTTGCAGTCTCTCTCGCAGTCTCTCTCGCTGTCTCTCTTGCAGACTCCCTCACAGTCTCTCTCGCAGTCTCTCTCACAGTCTCTCTCGCTGTCTCCCTCGCTGTCTCCCTCGCTGTCTCTAGCAGTCTCTCTCGCTGTCTCTCTCGCAGACTCCCTCACAGTCTCTCTCGCAGTCTCACTCGCTGTCTCCATCGCTGTCTCTCTCGCAGTCTCTCTCGTTGTCTCCCTCGCTGTCCCCCTCGTTGTCTCTGACTCTGTCTCCCTCGCTGTCTCCCTCGCTATCTCCCTCGCTGTCTCCCTCGCTGTCTCCCTCGCAGTCTCTCTTGCAGTCTCTCTCGCAGTCTCTCTCGCTGTCTCTCTTGCAGACTCCCTCACAGTCTCTCTCGCAGTCTCTCTCACAGTCTCTCTCGCAGTCTCTCTCGCTGTCTCCCTCGTTTTCTCCCTCGCTGTCTCCCTCGCTGTCTCTCTCTCTGTCTCCCTTGCTGTGTCCCTCGCTGTCTCCTTCACTGTCTCCCTCGCAGTCTCTTTCGCTCTCTCTCTCGCTGTCTCACTCGCTGTCTCCATCGCTGTCTCTCTCGCAGTCTCTCTTGCAGACTCCCTCGCAGTCTCTCTCGCAGTCTCTCTCGTTGTCTCCCTCGCTGTCCCCCTCGTTGTCTCTCTCTCTGTCTCCCTCGCTGTCTCCCTCGCTATCTCCCTCGCTGTCTCCCTCGCTGTCTCCCTCGCAGTCTCTCTTGCAGTCTCTCTCGCAGTCTCTCTCGCTGTCTCTCTTGCAGACTCCCTCACAGTCTCTCTCGCAGTATCTCTCGCTGTCTCCCTCGCTGTCTCCCTCGCTGTCTCTCTCTCTGTCTCCATCGCTGTCTCCCTCACTATCTCCCTCGCTGTCTCCCTCGCAGTCTTTCTCGCTGTCTCTCTCGCTGTCTCTCACTGTCTCCCTCGCTGTCTCTAGCAGTCTCTCTCGCTGTCTCTCTCGCAGACTCCCTCGCAGTCTCTCTTGCAGTCTCACTCGTTGTCACCCTCGCTGTCCCCCTCGTTGTCTCTGACTCTGTCTCCCTCGCTGTCTCCCTCGCTATCTCTCTCGCAGTCTCCCTCGCTGTCTCCCTCGCAGTCTCTCTTGCAGTCTCTCTCGCAGTCTCTCTCGCTGTCTCTCTTGCAGACTCCCTCACAGTCTCTCTCGCAGTCTCTCTCACAGTCTCTCTCGCAGTCTCTCTCGCTGTCTCCCTCGTTTTCTCCCTCGCTGTCTCCCTCGCTGTCTCTCTCTCTGTCTCCCTTGCTGTGTCCCTCGCTGTCTCCTTCACTGTCTCCCTCGCAGTCTCTTTCGCTCTCTCTCTCGCTGTCTCACTCGCTGTCTCCATCGCTGTCTCTCTCGCAGTCTCTCTTGCAGACTCCCTCGCAGTCTCTCTCGCAGTCTCTCTCGTTGTCTCCCTCGCTGTCCCCTCGTTGTCTCTCTCTCTGTCTCCCTCGCTGTCTCCCTCGCTATCTCCCTCGCTGTCTCCCTCGCTGTCTCCTTCGCAGTCTCTCTTGCAGTCTCTCTGGCAGTCTCTCTCGCTGTCTCTCTTGCAGACTCCCTCACAGTCTCTCTCGCAGTCTCTCTCGCTGTCTCCCTCGCTGTCTCCCTCGCTGTCTCTAGCAGTCTGTCTCGCTGTCTCTCTCGCAGACTCCCTCGCAGTCTCTGTCGCAGTCTCTCTCGCAGTCTCACTCGGTGTCTCCCTCGCAGTCTCTCTCGCTGTCTCCCTCGCTGTCTCCCTCGCTGTCTCCCTCGCTGTCTCTCTCGCAGTCTCTCTCGCTTTCTCTCTCGCTGTCTCTGCCGCTGTCTCCATTGCAGTCTCTGTCGCTGTCTCCCTCGCAGTCTCATCTGCTGTCTCCCTCGCTTTCTCCCTCGCTGTCTCCCACGCTGTCTCCCTCGCTGTCTCCAGCAGTCTCTCTCGCTGTCTCTCTTGCAGACTCCCTCGCAGTCTCTCTCGCAGTTTCACTCGGTGTCTCCCTCGCAGTCTCTCTCGCTGTCTCCCTCGCTGTCTCCCTCGCTGACTCCATTGCTGTCTCTCTCGCAGTCTCTCTCGCTGTATCCCTCGCTGTCTCACTTGCTGTCTCCCTCTCTGTCTCCCTCGCTGTCTCTCTCGCTGTCTCCCTCGCTGTCTCCCTCGCTGTCTAACTCGCTGTCTCTCTCGCTGTCTCTCTCGCTGTCTGCCTCGCTGTCTCCATCGCTGTCTCTCTCGCTGTCTATCGCTGTCTCTCGCTGTCTGACTCGCTGTCTCCCTCGCTGTCTCTCACGCTGTCTCTCGCTGTCTCTCGCTGTTTCCCTCGCTGTCTCCCTCGCTGTCTCTAGCAGTCTCTCTCGCTGACTCTCTCGCAGTCTCCCTCGCAGTCTCTCTCGCAGTCTCACTCGCTGTCTGCCTCGCAGTCTCCCTCGCAGTCTCCCTCGCAGTCTCTCTCGCAGTCTCACTCATTGTCTCCCTCGCTGTATCCCTCGCTGTCTCTCTCGCAGTCTCCCTCGCTTTCTCTAGCAGTTTCTCTCGCTGACTCTCTCGCAGTCTCCCTCGCAGTCTCTCTCGCTTTCTCCCTCACTGCCTACCTCGGTGTCTGCCTAGCTGTCTCCCTCGCTGTCTCCCTCGCTGTCTCAATCGCTGTCTCTCTCGCTGTCTCTCTCGCTGTCTAGCTCGCTGTCTCCCTCGCTGACTCCCTCACTGTCTCTCTCTCAGTCTCTCTCGCAGTCTCTCTCGCAGTCTCTCTCGCTTCTCTCTCGCTGTTTCCCTCGCTGAATCCCTCACTGTCTCTCTCGCAGTCTCTCTCGCTGTCTCCTCGGCTGTCTCCGTCGCTGTCTCCCTCGAAGTCTCTCTCGCAGACTCCCTTGCAGTCTCCCTCGCAGTCTCCCTCGCTGTCTGCCTCGCTGTATCCCTCGCTGTCTCTCTCGCAGTATCCCTCGCCTTCTCTAGCAGTCTCTCTCGATGACTCTCTCGCAGTCTCCCTCGCTGTCTCTCTCGCTGTCTCTCTCGCAGTCTCCCTCGCTTTCTCTAGCAGTCTCTCTCACTGTCTCTCTCACAGTCTCTCGCTGTCTTTCGCTGTCTCTCTCGCTATCTCCCACGCTGTCTCCCTCGCTGTCTCTCTCGCAGACTCCCTCGCAGTCTCTCTCGCTGTCTCTCTCGCAGTCTCCCTCGCCTTCTCTAGCAGTCTCTCTCGATGACTCTCTCGCAGTCTCCCTCGCTGTCTCTCTCGCTGTCTCTCTCGCAGTCTCCCTCGCTTTCTCTAGCAGTCTCTCTCGCTGACTATCTCGCAGTCTCCCTCGCTGTCTCTCTCGCTTTCTCCCTCGCTGCCACCCTCGGTGTCTGCCTCGCTGTCTCCCTCGCTGTCTCCCTCGCTGTCTAACTCGCTGTACCTCTCGCTGTCTCTCTCGCTGTCTAGCTCGCTGTCTCCCTCGCTGACTCCCTCACTGTCTCTCTCGCAGTCTCTCTCGCAGTCTCTCTCGCAGTCTCTCTCGCTTCTCTCTCGCTGTCTCCCTCGCTGACTCCCTCACTGTCTCTCTGGCAGTCTCTCTCGCTGTCTCCCTCGCTGACTCCCTCACTGTCTCTCTCGCAGTCTCTCTCGCTGTCTCCCTCGCTGACTCCCTCACTGTCTCTCTCGCAGTCTCTCTCGCAGTCTCTCTCGCAGTCTCTCTCGCTTCTCTCTCGCTGTCTCCCTCGCTGTCTCCCTCACTGTCTCTCTCTCAGTCTCTCTCGCAGTCTCTCTCGCAGTCTCTCTCGCTTCTCTCTCGCTATCTCCCTCGCTGACTCCCTCACTGTCTCTCTCGCAGTCTCTCTCGCTGTCTGCCTCGCTGCATCCCTCGCTTTCTCTCTCGCAGTGTCCCTCGCTTTCTCTAGCAGTCTCTCTCGCTGACTCTCTCGCAGTCTCCCTCGCAGTCTCTCTTGCTGTCTCCCTCGCTGCCTCCCTCGGTGTCTGCTTCGCTGTCTCACTCGCTGTCTCCCTCGCTGTCCATCTCGCTGTCTCTCTCGCTGTCTCTCTCGCTGTCTCTCTCGCTGTCTCGCTCGCTGTCTCCCTCGCAGTTTCTCTTGCAGTCTCTCTCGCAATCTCTCTGGCTGTCTCTCTATCAGTCTGTCTCGCAGTCTCTCTCGCAGTCTCTCTCGCCGTCTCTCTCGCTGTCTCCCTCGCTGACTCCCTCACTGTCTCTCTCGCAGTCTCTCTCGCAGTCTCTCTCGCTGTCTCCTCGGCTGTCTCCCTCGCTGTTTCCCTCGCTGTCTCTCTCGCAGTCTCACTCGCTGTCTCCGTCGCTGTCTCCCTCGCAGTCTCCCTCGCAGTCTCCCTCGCTGTCTCTCTCGCAGTCACTCTCGCAGTCTCTCTCGCTGTCTCCCTCGCAGTCTCTCTCGCCGTCTCACTCGCTGTCTCCCTCGCTGTCTCCTTCGCTGTCTCTCTCGCAGTCTCCCTCGCTTTCTCTAGCAGTCTCTCTCGCAGTCTCTCTCGCTGTCTCCCTCGCAGTCTCTCTCGCAGTCTCCCTCGCTGTCTCTCTCGCTGTCTCCCTCGCTGCCTCCCTCGGTGTCTGCCTCGTTGCCTCGCTCGCTGTCTCCCTTGCTGTCTAACTCGCTGTCTCTCTCGATGTCTGCATCGCTGTCTCCATCGCTGTCTCTCTTGCTGTCTCTCGCCTTCTCTCGCTGCCTACCTCGCTGTCTCTCTCGCTCTCTCTCGCTGTCTCTCTCGCTGTCACCCTCGCAGTCTCTCTCGCTGTCTCCTTCGCTGTCTCCCTCGCTGTCTCCCTCGCTGTCTCTCTCGCTGTCTCTCGCTGCCTCCCTCGCTGTCTCTCTCGCTCTCTCTCGCTGTCTCTCTCGCTGTCACCCACGCTGTCTCTCTCGCAGCCTCTCTCGCAGTCTCACTCGCTGTCTCCCTCGCTCTCTCCCTCGCTGTCTCTCTCGCAGTCTCTCTCGCAGTCACTCTCGCCGTCTCTCTCGCCGTCTCCCTCGCCGACTTCCTCACTGTCTCTCTCGCAGTCACTCTCGCTGTCTCCTCGGCTGTCTCCCTCGCTGTCTCCCTCGAAGTCTCTCTCGCAGTCTCACTCGCTGTCTCCCTCGCTGTCTCCCTCGCTGTCTCCCTCGCTGTCTACATCGCTGTCTCCCACGCAGTCTCTCTCGCTGTCTCCCTCGTTTTCTCCCTCGCTGTCTCCCTCGCTGTCTCTCTCTCTGTCTCCCTTGCTGTGTCCCTCGCTGTCTCCTTCACTGTCTCCCTCGCAGTCTCTTTCGCTCTCTCTCTCGCCGTCTCACTCGCTGTCTCCATCGCTGTCTCTCTCGCATTCTCTCTTGCAGACTCCCTCGCAGTCTCTCTCGCAGTCTCTCTCGTTGTCTCCCTCGCTGTACCCCTCGTTGTCTCTGACTCTGTCTCCCTCGCTGTCTCCCTCGCTATTTACCTCGCTGTCTCCCTCGCTGTCTCCCTCGCAGTCTCTCTTGCAGTCTCTCTCGCAGTCTCTCTCGCAGTCTCTCTCACAGTCTCTCTCGCAGTCTCTCTCGCTGTCTCCCTCGTTTTCTCCCTCGCTGTCTCCCTCGCTGTCTCTCTCTCTGTCTCCCTTGCTGTGTCCCTCGCTGTCTCCTTCACTGTCTCCCTCGCAGTCTCTTTCGCTCTCTCTCTCGCTGTCTCACTCGCTGTCTCCATCGCTGTCTCTCTCGCAGTCTCTCTTGCAGACTCCCTCGCAGTCTCTCTCGCAGTCTCTCTCGTTGTCTCCCTCGCTGTCCACCTCGCTGTCTCTCTCTCTGTCTCCCTCGCTGTCTCCCTCGCTATCTCCCTCGCTGTCTCCCTCGCTGTCTCCCTCGCAGTCTCTCTTGCAGTCTCTCTCGCAGTCTCTCTCGCTGTCTCTCTTGCAGACTCCCTCACAGTCTCTCTCGCAGTCTCTCTCGCTGTCTCCCTCGCTGTCTCCCTCGCTGTCTCTCTCTCTGTCTCCATTGCTGTCTCCCTCACTATCTCCCTCGCTGTCTCCCTCGCAGTCTTTCTCGCTGTCTCTCTCGCTGTCTCTCACTGTGTCCCTCGCTGTCTCTTGCTCTCTCTCGTTGTCTCTCTCGCTGTCTCCCTCGCAGTCTCTCGCTGTCTTTCGCTGTCTCCCTCGCTGTCTCTAGCAGTCTCTCTCGCTCTCTCTCTCGCAGACTCCCTCGCAGTCTCTCTTACAGTCTCACTCGGTGTCTCCCTCGCAGTCTCCCTCGCAGTCTCCCTCGCTGTCTCGCTCGCTGTCTCTCTCGCTGTAACCCTCGCATTCTCTGTCGCTGTCTCCGTTGCAGTCTCTCACGCTGTCTCCCTCGCTGTCTCCCTCCCTGTCTCTCTCGCAGACTCTCTTGCAGTCTCTCTCGTAGTCTCTCTCGCTGTCTCCCTCGCTGTCTCACTTGCTGTCTCCCTCGCAGTCTCCCTCGCAGTCTCTCTCGCGGTCTCACTCGCTGTCTTCCTCGCTGTATCCCTCGCTGTCTCTCTCGCAGTCTCCCTCGCTTTCTCTAGCAGTCTCTCTCGCTGACTCTCTCGCAATCTCCCTCGCAGCCTCTCTCGCTGTCTCCCTCGCTGCCTCCCTCGGTGTTAGCCTCGCTGCCTCTCTCGCTGTCTCCCTCGCTGTCTCCCTCGCAGTCTAACTCGCTGTCTCTCGCGCTGTCTCTCTCGCTGTCTCTCTCGCTCTCTGCTTATCTGTCTCCATCGCTGTCTCCCTTGCAGTCTCTCGCTGCGTCCCTCGCTGTCTACCTCGCTGTTCTCTCGCAGTCTCCCTCACTTTCCCCCTCGCTGTCTCGCTCGCTGTCTCCCTCGCTGTCTCATTCGCTGTCTCCCTCGCTGTCTCCCTCGCTCTCTACCTCGCTGTCTCTCTCGCAGTCTCTCTCGCTGTCTCTCTCGCTCTCTCCCTTGCAGTCTCTGTCGCTGTCTCCCCAGCAGTCTCCCTCGCTGTCTCTCTCTGTCTCTCTCTCTGTCTCCCTCGCTGTCTCCCTCGCTGTCTCCCTCACTTTCTCAATCGCTGTCTCATTCGCAGTCTCCCTCGCAGTCTCACTCGCTATCTCACTCGCTGTCTCATTTCGCTGTCTGCCTCGCAGTCTCTGTCGCTGTCTCCCTCGCTGTCTCACTCGCTGTCGGCCTCGCTGTCTCCATCGCTGTCTCTCTCGCTGTCTCTCTCGCAGTCTCTCATTGTCTCACTCGCTGTCTCCCTGTCTGTCTCTCTCGCTGTCTTTCACTGTCTCTCTCGCTATCTCCCACGCCGTCTCCCTCGCTGTATCTAGCAGTCTCCCTCGCTGTCTCCCTCGCAGACTCCCTCGCAGTCTCTCTCGCAGTCTCTCTCGCAGTCTCTCTCGTTGTCTCCCTCGCTGTCCCCCTCGTTGTCTCTCTCTCTGTCTCCCTCGCTGTCTCCCTCGCTATCTCCCTCGCTGTCTCCCTCGCCGTCTCTCTCGCAGTCTCTCTTGCAGTCTCTCTCGCAGTCTCTCTCGCTGTCTCTCTTGCAGACTCCCTCACAGTCTCTCTCGCAGTCTCTCTCGCTGTCTCCCTCGCTGTCTCTAGCAGTCTCTCTCGCTGTCTCTCTCGCAGACTCCCTCGCAGTCTCTCTCGCAGTCTCTCTCGCAGTCTCACTCGGTGTCTCCCTCGCAGTCTCTCTCGCTGTCTCCCTCGCTGTCTCCCTCGCTGTCTCCCTCGCTGTCTCTCTCGCAGTCTCTCTCGCTTTCTCTCTCGTTGTCTCTGCCGCTGTCTCCATTGCAGTCTCTGTCGCTGTCTCCCTCGCAGTCTCATCTGCTGTCTCCCTCGCTTTCTCCCTCGCTGTCTCCCACGCTGTCGCCCTCGCTGTCTCCAGCAGTCTCTCTCGCTGTCTCTCTTGCAGACTCCCTCGCAGTCTCTCTCGCAGTTTCACTCGGTGTCTCCCTCGCAGTCTCTCTCGCTGTCTCCCTCGCTGTCTCCCTCGCTGACTCCATCGCTGTCTCTCTCGCAGTCTCTCTCGCTGTATCCCTCGCTGTCTCACTTGCTGTCTCCCTCTCTGTCTCCCTCGCTGTCTCTCTCGCTGTCTCCCTCGCTGTCTCCCTCGCTGTCTAACTCGCTGGCTCTCTCTGTCTCTCTTGCTGTCTGCCTCGCTGTCTCCCTCGCAGTCTCCCTCGCAGTCTCCCTCGCAGTCTCTCTCGCAGTCTCACTCACTGTCTCCCTCGCTGTATCCCTCGCTGTCTCTCTCGCAGTCTCCCTCGCTTTCTCTAGCAGTTTCTCTCGCTGACTCTCTCGCAGTCTCCCTCGCAGTCTCTCTCGCTTTCTCCCTCACTGCCTACCTCGGTGTCTGCCTAGCTGTCTCCCTCGCTGTCTCCCTCGCTGTCTCAATCGCTGTCTCTCTCGCTGTCTCTCTCGCTGTCTAGCTCGCTGTCTCCCTCGCTGACTCCCTCACTGTCTCTCTCTCAGTCTCTCTCGCAGTCTCTCGCAGTCTCTCTCGCTTCTCTCTCGCTGTCTCCCTCGCTGAATCCCTCACTGTCTCTCTCGCAGTCTCTCTCGCTGTCTCCTCGGCTGTCTCCCTCGCTGTCTCCCTCGAAGTCTTTCTCACAGACTCCCTCGCAGTCTCCCTCGCAGTCTCCCTCGCAGTCTCTCTCGCCGTCTCACTCGCTGTCTGCCTCGCTGTATCCCTCGCTGTCTCTCTCGCAGTCTCCCTCGCCTTCTCTAGCAGTCTCTCTCGCTGACTCTCTCGCAGTCTCCCTCGCTGTCTCTCTCGCTGTCCCTCTCGCAGTCTCCCTCGCTTTCTCTAGCAGTCTCTCTCGCTGTCTCTCTCACAGTCTCTCGCTGTCTTTCGCTGTCTCTCTCGCTATCTCCCACGCTGTCTCCCTCGCTGTCTCTAGCAGTCTCTCTCGCTGTCTCTCTCGCAGACTCCCTCGCAGTCTCTCTCGCAGTCTCTCTCGCAGTCTCACTCGGTGTCTCCCTCGCAGTCTCTGTCGCTGTCTCCCTCGCAGTCTCATCTGCTGTCTCCCTCGCTTTCTCCCTCGCTGTCTCCCACGCTGTCTCCCTCGCTGTCTCCAGCAGTCTCTCTCGCTGTCTCTCTTGCAGACTCCCTCGCAGTCTCTCTCGCAGTTTCACTCGGTGTCTCCCTCGCAGTCTCTCTCACTGTCTCCCTCGCTGTCTCCCTCGCTGACTCCATTGCTGTCTCTCTCGCAGTCTCTCTCGCTGTATCCCTCGCTGTCTCACTTGCTGTCTCCCTCTCTGTCTCCCTCGCTGTCTCTCTCGCTGTCTCCCTCGCTGTCTCCCTCGCTGTCTAACTCGCTGTCTCTCTCGCTGTCTCTCTCGCTGTCTGCCTCGCTGTCTCCATCGCTGTCTCTCTCGCTGTCTATCGCTGTCTCTCGCTGTCTGACTCGCTGTCTCCCTCGCTGTCTCTCACGCTGTCTCTCGCTGTCTCTCGCTGTTTCCCTCGCTGTCTCCCTCGCTGTCTCTAGCAGTCTCTCTCGCTGACTCTCTCGCAGTCTCCCTCGCAGTCTCTCTCGCAGTCTCACTCGCTGTCTGCCTCGCAGTCTCCCTCGCAGTCTCCCTCGCAGTCTCTCTCGCAGTCTCACTCATTGTCTCCCTCGCTGTATCCTTCGCTGTCTCTCTCGCAGTCTCCCTCGCTTTCTCTAGCAGTTTCTCTCGCTGACTCTCTCGCAGTCTCCCTCGCAGTCTCTCTCGCTTTCTCCCTCACTGCCTACCTCGGTGTCTGCCTAGCTGTCTCCCTCGCTGTCTCAATCGCTGTCTCTCTCGCTGTCTCTCTCGCTGTCTAGCTCGCTGTCTCCCTCGCTGACTCCCTCACTGTCTCTCTCTCAGTCTCTCTCGCAGTCTCTCTCGCTTCTCTCTCGCTGTCTCCCTCGCTGAATCCCTCACTGTCTCTCTCGCAGTCTCTCTCGCTGTCTCCTCGGCTGTCTCCGTCGCTGTCTCCCTCGAAGTCTCTCTCGCAGACTCCCTTGCAGTCTCCCTCGCAGTCTCCCTCGCAGTCTCTCTCGCAGTCTCACTCGCTGTCTGCCTCGCTGTATCCCTCGCTGTCTCTCTCGCAGTATCCCTCGCCTTCTCTAGCAGTCTCTCTCGATGACTCTCTCGCAGTCTCCCTCGCTGTCTCTCTCGCTGTCTCTCTCGCAGTCTCCCTCGCTTTCTCTAGCAGTCTCTCTCACTGTCTCTCTCACAGTCTCTCGCTGTCTTTCGCTGTCTCTCTCGCTATCTCCCACGCTGTCTCCCTCGCTGTCTCTAGCAGTCTCTCTCGCTGTCTCTCTCGCAGACTCCCTCGCAGTCTCTCTCGCTGTCTCTCTCGCAGTCTCCCTCGCCTTCTCTAGCAGTCTCTCTCGATGACTCTCTCGCAGTCTCCCATGCTGTCTCTCTCGCTGTCTCTCTCGCAGTCTCCCTCGCTTTCTCTAGCAGTCTCTCTCGCTGACTATCTCGCAGTCTCCCTCGCTGTCTCTCTCGCTGTCTCCCTCGCTGCCACCCTCGGTGTCTGCCTCGCTGTCTCCCTCGCTGTCTCCCTCGCTGTCTAACTCGCTGTACCTCTCGCTGTCTCTCTCGCTGTCTAGCTCGCTGTCTCCCTCGCTGACTCCCTCACTGTCTCTCTCGCAGTCTCTCTCGCAGTCTCTCTCGCAGTCTCTCTCGCTTCTCTCTCGCTGTCTCCCTCGCTGACTCCCTCACTGTCTCTCTGGCAGTCTCTCTCGCTGTCTCCCTCGCTGACTCCCTCACTGTCTCTCTCGCAGTCTCTCTCGCTGTCTCCCTCGCTGACTCCCTCACTGTCTCTCTCGCAGTCTCTCTCGCAGTCTCTCTCGCAGTCTCTCTCGCTTCTCTCTCGCTGTCTCCCTCGCTGTCTCCCTCACTGTCTCTCTCTCAGTCTCTCTCGCAGTCTCTCTCGCAGTCTCTCTCGCTTCTCTCTCGCTATCTCCCTCGCTGACTCCCTCACTGTCTCTCTCGCAGTCTCTCTCGCTGTCTGCCTCGCTGCATCCCTCGCTTTCTCTCTCGCAGTGTCCCTCGCTTTCTCTAGCAGTCTCTCTCGCTGACTCTCTCGCAGTCTCCCTCGCAGTCTCTCTTGCTGTCTCCCTCGCTGCCTCCCTCGGTGTCTGCTTCGCTGTCTCACTCGCTGTCTCCCTCGCTGTCCATCTCGCTGTCTCTCTCGCTGTCTCTCTCGCTGTCTCTCTCGCTGTCTCGCTCGCTGTCTCCCTCGCAGTTTCTCTTGCAGTCTCTCTCGCAATCTCTCTGGCTGTCTCTCTATCAGTCTGTCTCGCAGTCTCTCTCGCAGTCTCTCTCGCCGTCTCTCTCGCTGTCTCCCTCGCTGACTCCCTCACTGTCTCTCTCGCAGTCTCTCTCGCAGTCTCTCTCGCTGTCTCCTCGGCTGTCTCCCTCGCTGTCTCCCTCGCTGTCTCTCTCGCAGTCTCACTCGCTGTCTCCGTCGCTGTCTCCCTCGCAGTCTCCCTCGCAGTCTCCCTCGCTGTCTCTCTCGCAGTCACTCTCGCAGTCTCTCTCGCTGTCTCCCTCGCAGTCTCTCTCGCCGTCTCACTCGCTGTCTCCCTCGCTGTCTCCTTCGCTGTCTCTCTCGCAGTCTCCCTCGCTTTCTCTAGCAGTCTCTCTCGCAGTCTCTCTCGCTGTCTCCCTCGCAGTCTATCTCGCAGTCTCCCTCGCTGTCTCTCTCGCTGTCTCCCTCGCTGCCTCCCTCGGTGTCTGCCTCGTTGCCTCGCTCGCTGTCTCCATCGCTGTCTCCCTCGCTGTCTCTCTCGCTCTCTCTCGCTGTCTCTCTCGCTGTCACCCTCGCAGTCTCTCTCGCTGTCTCCTTCGCTGTCTCCCTCGCTGTCTCCCTCGCTGTCTCTCTCGCTGTCTCTCGCTGCCTCCCTCGCTGTCTCTCTCGCTCTCTCTCGCTGTCTCTCTCGCTGTCACCCACGCTGTCTCTCTCGCAGCCTCTCTCGCAGTCTCACTCGCTGTCTCCCTCGCTCTCTCCCTCGCTGTCTCTCTCGCAGTCTCTCTCGCAGTCACTCTCGCCTTCTCTCTCGCCGTCTCCCTCGCCGACTTCCTCACTGTCTCTCTCGCAGTCACTCTCGCTGTCTCCTCGGCTGTCTCCCTCGCAGTCTCTCTTGCAGTCTCTCTCGCAGTCTCTCTCGCTGTCTCTCTTGCAGACTCCCTCACAGTCTCTCTCGCAGTCTCTCTCACAGTCTCTCTCGCAGTCTCTCTCGCTGTCTCCCTCGTTTTCTCCCTCGCTGTCTCCCTCGCTGTCTCTCTCTCTGTCTCCCTTGCTGTGTCCCTCGCTGTCTCCTTCACTGTCTCCCTCGCAGTCTCTTTCGCTCTCTCTCTCGCTGTCTCACTCGCTGTCTCCATCGCTGTCTCTCTCGCAGTCTCTCTTGCAGACTCCCTCGCAGTCTCTCTCGCAGTCTCTCTCGTTGTCTCCCTCGCTGTCCACCTCGCTGTCTCTCTCTCTGTCTCCCTCGCTGTCTCCCTCGCTATCTCCCTCGCTGTCTCCCTCGCTGTCTCCCTCGCAGTCTCTCTTGCAGTCTCTCTCGCAGTCTCTCTCGCTGTCTCTCTTGCAGACTCCCTCACAGTCTCTCTCGCAGTCTCTCTCGCTGTCTCCCTCGCTGTCTCCCTCGCTGTCTCTCTCTCTGTCTCCATTGCTGTCTCCCTCACTATCTCCCTCGCTGTCTCCCTCGCAGTCTTTCTCGCTGTCTCTCTCGCTGTCTCTCACTGTGTCCCTCGCTGTCTCTTGCTCTCTCTCGTTGTCTCTCTCGCTGTCTCCCTCGCAGTCTCTCGCTGTCTTTCGCTGTCTCCCTCGCTGTCTCTAGCAGTCTCTCTCGCTCTCTCTCTCGCAGACTCCCTCGCAGTCTCTCTTACAGTCTCACTCGGTGTCTCCCTCGCAGTCTCCCTCGCAGTCTCCCTCGCTGTCTCGCTCGCTGTCTCTCTCGCTGTAACCCTCGCATTCTCTGTCGCTGTCTCCGTTGCAGTCTCTCACGCTGTCTCCCTCGCTGTCTCCCTCCCTGTCTCTCTCGCAGACTCTCTCGCAGTCTCTCTCGTAGTCTCTCTCGCTGTCTCCCTCGCTGTCTCTAGCAGTCTCTCTCGCTGTCTCTCTCGCAGACTCCCTCGCAGTCTCTCTCGCTGTCTCTCTCGCAGTCTCCCTCGCCTTCTCTAGCAGTCTCTCTCGATGACTCTCTCGCAGTCTCCCTCGCTGTCTCTCTCGCTGTCTCTCTCGCAGTCTCCCTCGCTTTCTCTAGCAGTCTCTCTCGCTGACTATCTCGCAGTCTCCCTCGCTGTCTCTCTCGCTGTCTCCCTCGCTGCCACCCTCGGTGTCTGCCTCGCTGTCTCCCTCGCTGTCTCCCTCGCTGTCTAACTCGCTGTACCTCTCGCTGTCTCTCTCGCTGTCTAGCTCGCTGTCTCCCTCGCTGACTCCCTCACTGTCTCTCTCGCAGTCTCTCTCGCAGTCTCTCTCGCAGTCTCTCTCGCTTCTCTCTCGCTGTCTCCCTCGCTGACTCCCTCACTGTCTCTCTGGCAGTCTCTCTCGCTGTCTCCCTCGCTGACTCCCTCACTGTCTCTCTCGCAGTCTCTCTCGCTGTCTCCCTCGCTGACTCCCTCACTGTCTCTCTCGCAGTCTCTCTCGCAGTCTCTCTCGCTTCTCTCTCGCTGTCTCCCTCGCTGTCTCCCTCACTGTCTCTCTCTCAGTCTCTCTCGCAGTCTCTCTCGCAGTCTCTCTCGCTTCTCTCTCGCTATCTCCCTCGCTGACTCCCTCACTGTCTCTCTCGCAGTCTCTCTCGCTGTCTGCCTCGCTGCATCCCTCGCTTTCTCTCTCGCAGTGTCCCTCGCTTTCTCTAGCAGTCTCTCTCGCTGACTCTCTCGCAGTCTCCCTCGCAGTCTCTCTTGCTGTCTCCCTCGCTGCCTCCCTCGGTGTCTGCTTCGCTGTCTCACTCGCTGTCTCCCTCGCTGTCCATCTCGCTGTCTCTCTCGCTGTCTCTCTCGCTGTCTCTCTCGCTGTCTCGCTCGCTGTCTCCCTCGCAGTTTCTCTTGCAGTCTCTCTCGCAATCTCTCTGGCTGTCTCTCTATCAGTCTGTCTCGCAGTCTCTCTCGCAGTCTCTCTCGCCGTCTCTCTCGCTGTCTCCCTCGCTGACTCCCTCACTGTCTCTCTCGCAGTCTCTCTCGCAGTCTCTCTCGCTGTCTCCTCGGCTGTCTCCCTCGCTGTCTCCCTCGCTGTCTCTCTCGCAGTCTCACTCGCTGTCTCCGTCGCTGTCTCCCTCGCAGTCTCCCTCGCAGTCTCCCTCGCTGTCTCTCTCGCAGTCACTCTCGCAGTCTCTCTCGCTGTCTCCCTCGCAGTCTCTCTCGCCGTCTCACTCGCTGTCTCCCTCGCTGTCTCCTTCGCTGTCTCTCTCGCAGTCTCCCTCGCTTTCTCTAGCAGTCTCTCTCGCAGTCTCTCTCGCTGTCTCCCTCGCAGTCTCTCTCGCAGTCTCCCTCGCTGTCTCTCTCGCTGTCTCCCTCGCTGCCTCCCTCGGTGTCTGCCTCGTTGCCTCGCTCGCTGTCTCCCTTGCTGTCTAACTCGCTGTCTCTCTCGATGTCTGCGTCGCTGTCTCCATCGCTGTCTCCCTCGCTGTCTCTCTCGCTCTCTCTCGCTGTCTCTCTCGCTGTCACCCTCGCAGTCTCTCTCGCTGTCTCCTTCGCTGTCTCCCTCGCTGTCTCCCTCGCTGTCTCTCTCGCTGTCTCTCGCTGCCTCCCTCGCTGTCTCTCTCGCTCTCTCTCGCTGTCTCTCTCGCTGTCACCCACGCTGTCTCTCTCGCAGCCTCTCTCGCAGTCTCACTCGCTGTCTCCCTCGCTCTCTCCCTCGCTGTCTCTCTCGCAGTCTCTCTCGCAGTCACTCTCGCCTTCTCTCTCGCCGTCTCCCTCGCCGACTTCCTCACTGTCTCTCTCGCAGTCACTCTCGCTGTCTCCTCGGCTGTCTCCCTCGCTGTCTCCCTCGAAGTCTCTCTCGCAGTCTCACTCGCTGTCTCCCTCGCTGTCTACATCGCTGTCTCCCACGCAGTCTCTCTCGCTGTCTCCCTCGTTTTCTCCCTCGCTGTCTCCCTCGCTGTCTCTCTCTCTGTCTCCCTTGCTGTGTCCCTCGCTGTCTCCTTCACTGTCTCCCTCGCAGTCTCTTTCGCTCTCTCTCTCGCCGTCTCACTCGCTGTCTCCATCGCTGTCTCTCTCGCATTCTCTCTTGCAGACTCCCTCGCAGTCTCTCTCGCAGTCTCTCTCGTTGTCTCCCTCGCTGTACCCCTCGTTGTCTCTGACTCTGTCTCCCTCGCTGTCTCCCTCGCTATTTCCCTCGCTGTCTCCCTCGCTGTCTCCCTCGCAGTCTCTCTTGCAGTCTCTCTCGCAGTCTCTCTCGCTGTCTCTCTTGCAGACTCCCTCACAGTCTCTCTCGCAGTCTCTCTCACAGTCTCTCTCGCAGTCTCTCTCGCTGTCTCCCTCGTTTTCTCCCTCGCTGTCTCCCTCGCTGTCTCTCTCTCTGTCTCCCTTGCTGTGTCCCTCGCTGTCTCCTTCACTGTCTCCCTCGCAGTCTCTTTCGCTCTCTCTCTCGCTGTCTCACTCGCTGTCTCCATCGCTGTCTCTCTCGCAGTCTCTCTTGCAGACTCCCTCGCAGTCTCTCTCGCAGTCTCTCTCGTTGTCTCCCTCGCTGTCCCCCTCGCTGTCTCTCTCTCTGTCTCCCTCGCTGTCTCCCTCGCTATCTCCCTCGCTGTCTCCCTCGCTGTCTCCCTCGCAGTCTCTCTTGCAGTCTCTCTCGCAGTCTCTCTCGCTGTCTCTCTTGCAGACTCCCTCACAGTCTCTCTCGCAGTCTCTCTCGCTGTCTCCCTCGCTGTCTCCCTCGCTGTCTCTCTCTCTGTCTCCATTGCTGTCTCCCTCACTATCTCCCTCGCTGTCTCCCTCGCAGTCTTTCTCGCTGTCTCTCTCGCTGTCTCTCACTGTGTCCCTCGCTGTCTCTTGCTCTCTCTCGTTGTCTCTCTCGCTGTCTCCCTCGCAGTCTCTCGCTGTCTTTCGCTGTCTCCCTCGCTGTCTCTAGCAGTCTCTCTCGCTCTCTCTCTCGCAGACTCCCTCGCAGTCTCTCTTACAGTCTCACTCGGTGTCTCCCTCGCAGTCTCCCTCGCAGTCTCCCTCGCTGTCTCGCTCGCTGTCTCTCTCGCTGTAACCCTCGCATTCTCTGTCGCTGTCTCCGTTGCAGTCTCTCACGCTGTCTCCCTCGCTGTCTCCCTCCCTGTCTCTCTCGCAGACTCTCTCGCAGTCTCTCTCGTAGTCTCTCTCGCTGTCTCCCTCGCTGCCTCACTTGCTGTCTCCCTCGCAGTCTCCCTCGCAGTCTCTCTCGCGGTCTCACTCGCTGTCTTCCTCGCTGTATCCCTCGCTGTCTCTCTCGCAGTCTCCCTCGCTTTCTCTAGCAGTCTCTCTCGCTGACTCTCTCGCAATCTCCCTCGCAGCCTCTCTCGCTGTCTCCCTCGCTGCCTCCCTCGGTGTTAGCCTCGCTGCCTCTCTCGCTGTCTCCCTCGCTGTCTCCCTCGCAGTCTAACTCGCTGTCTCTCGCGCTGTCTCTCTCGCTGTCTCTCTCGCTCTCTGCTTATCTGTCTCCATCGCTGTCTCCCTTGCAGTCTCTCGCTGCGTCCCTCGCTGTCTACCTCGCTGTCTCTCTCGCAGTCTCCCTCACTTTCCCCCTCGCTGTCTCGCTCGCTGTCTCCCTCGCTGTCTCATTCGCTGTCTCCCTCGCTGTCTCCCTCGCTCTCTACCTCGCTGTCTCTCTCGCAGTCTCTCTCGCTGTCTCTCTCGCTCTCTCCCTTGCAGTCTCTGTCGCTGTCTCCCCAGCAGTCTCCCTCGCTGTCTCTCTCTGTCTCTCTCTCTGTCTCCCTCGCTGTCTCCCTCGCTGTCTCCCTCACTTTCTCAATCGCTGTCTCATTCGCAGTCTCCCTCGCAGTCTCACTCGCTATCTCACTCGCTGTCTCATTTCGCTGTCTCCCTCGCAGTCTCTGTCGCTGTCTCCCTCGCTGTCTCACTCGCTGTCGGCCTCGCTGTCTCCATCGCTGTCTCTCTCGCTGTCTCTCACTGTCTCAATCGCTGTCTCCCTCGCTGTCTCCCTCGCTGTCTCTCTCGCAGTCTCTCGTTGTCTCACTCGCTGTCTCCCTGTCTGTCTCTCTCGCTGTCTTTCACTGTCTCTCTCGCTATCTCCCACGCCGTCTCCCTCGCTGTATCTAGCAGTCTCCCTCGCTGTCTCCCTCGCAGACTCCCTCGCAGTCTCTCTCGCAGTCTCTCTCGCAGTCTCTCTCGTTGTCTCCCTCGCTGTCCCCCTCGTTGTCTCTCTCTCTGTCTCCCTCGCTGTCTCCCTCGCTATCTCCCTCGCTGTCTCCCTCGCCGTCTCTCTCGCAGTCTCTCTTGCAGTCTCTCTCGCAGTCTCTCTCGCTGTCTCTCTTGCAGACTCCCTCACAGTCTCTCTCGCAGTCTCTCTCGCTGTCTCCCTCGCTGTCTCTAGCAGTCTCTCTCGCTGTCTCTCTCGCAGACTCCCTCGCAGTCTCTCTCGCAGTCTCTCTCGCAGTCTCACTCGGTGTCTCCCTCGCAGTCTCTCTCGCTGTCTCCCTCGCTGTCTCCCTCGCTGTCTCCCTCGCTGTCTCTCTCGCAGTCTCTCTCGCTTTCTCTCTCGCTGTCTCTGCCGCTGTCTCCATTGCAGTCTCTGTCGCTGTCTCCCTCGCAGTCTCATCTGCTGTCTCCCTCGCTTTCTCCCTCGCTGTCTCCCACGCTGTCTCCCTCGCTGTCTCCAGCAGTCTCTCTCGCTGTCTCTCTTGCAGACTCCCTCGCAGTCTCTCTCGCAGTTTCACTCGGTGTCTCCCTCGCAGTCTCTCTCGCTGTCTCCCTCGCTGTCTCCCTCGCTGACTCCATCGCTGTCTCTCTCGCAGTCTCTCTCGCTGTATCCCTCGCTGTCTCACTTGCTGTCTCCCTCTCTGTCTCCCTCGCTGTCTCTCTCGCTGTCTCCCTCGCTGTCTCCCTCGCTGTCTAACTCGCTGGCTCTCTCGCTGTCTCTCTCGCTGTCTGCCTCGCTGTCTCCCTCGCAGTCTCCCTCGCAGTCTCCCTCGCAGTCTCTCTCGCAGTCTCACTCACTGTCTCCCTCGCTGTATCCCTCGCTGTCTCTCTCGCAGTCTCCCTCGCTTTCTCTAGCAGTTTCTCTCGCTGACTCTCTCGCAGTCTCCCTCGCAGTCTCTCTCGCTTTCTCCCTCACTGCCTACCTCGGTGTCTGCCTAGCTGTCTCCCTCGCTGTCTCCCTCGCTGTCTCAATCGCTGTCTCTCTCGCTGTCTCTCTCGCTGTCTAGCTCGCTGTCTCCCTCGCTGACTCCCTCACTGTCTCTCTCTCAGTCTCTCTCGCAGTCTATCTCGCAGTCTCTCTCGCTTCTCTCTCGCTGTCTCCCTCGCTGAATCCCTCACTGTCTCTCTCGCAGTCTCTCTCGCTGTCTCCTCGGCTGTCTCCCTCGCTGTCTCCCTCGAAGTCTTTCTCGCAGACTCCCTCGCAGTCTCCCTCGCAGTCACCCTCGCAGTCTCTCTCGCCGTCTCACTCGCTGTCTTCCTCGCTGTATCCCTCGCTGTCTCTCTCGCAGTCTCCCTCGCCTTCTCTAGCAGTCTCTCTCGCTGACTCTCTCGCAGTCTCCCTCGCTGTCTCTCTCGCTGTCTCTCTCGCAGTCTCCCTCGCTTTCTCTAGCAGTCTCTCTCGCTGTCTCTCTCACAGTCTCTCGCTGTCTTTCGCTGTCTCTCTCGCTATCTCCCACGCTGTCTCCCTCGCTGTCTCTAGCAGTCTCTCTCGCTGTCTCTCTCGCAGACTCCCTCGCAGTCTCTCTCGCAGTCTCACTCGGTGTCTCCCTCGCAGTCTCTCTCGCTGTCTCCCTCGCTGTCTCCCTCGCTGTCTCCCTCGCTGTCTCTCTCGCAGTCTCTCTCGCTTTCTCTCTCGCTGTCTCTGCCGCTGTCTCCATTGCAGTCTCTGTCGCTGTCTCCCTCACAGTCTCATCTGCTGTCTCCCTCGCTTTCTCCCTCGCTGTCTCCCACGCTGTCGCCCTCGCTGTCTCCAGCAGTCTCTCTCGCTGTCTCTCTTGCAGACTCCCTCGCAGTCTCTCTCGCAGTTTCACTCGGTGTCTCCCTCGCAGTCTCTCTCGCTGTCTCCCTCGCTGTCTCCCTCGCTGACTCCCTCGCTGTCTCTCTCGCAGTCTCTCTCGCTGTATCCCTCGCTGTCTCACTTGCTGTCTCCCTCTCTGTCTCCCTCGCTGTCTCTCTCGCTGTCTCCCTCGCTGTCTCCCTCGCTGTCTAACTCGCTGTCTCTCTCGCTGTCTGCCTCGCTGTCTCCATCGCTGTCTCTCTCGCTGTCTATCGCTGTCTCTCGCTGTCTGACTCGCTGTCTCCCTCGCTGTCTCTCACGCTGTCTCTCGCTGTCTCTCGCTGTTTCCCTCGCTGTCTCCCTCGCTGTCTCTAGCAGTCTCTCTCGCTGACTCTCTCGCAGTCCCACTCGCTGTCTCCCTCGCAGTCTCCCTCGCAGTCTCCCTCGCAGTCTCTCTCGCAGTCTCACTCACTGTCTCCCTCGCTGTATCCCTCGCTGTCTCTCTCGCAGTCTCCCTCGCTTTCTCTAGCAGTTTCTCTCGCTGACTCTCTCGCAGTCTCCCTCGCAGTCTCTCTCGCTGTCTCCCTCACTGCCTACCTCGGTGTCTGCCTCGCTGTCTCCCTCGCTGTCTCCCTCGCTGTCTAACTCGCTGTCTCTCTCGCTGTCTCTCTCGCTGTCTAGCTCGCTGTCTCCCTCGCTGAATCCCTCACTGTCTCTCTCGCAGTCTCTCTCGCTGTCTCCTCAGCTGTCTCCCTCGCTGTCTCCCTCGAAGTCTCTCTCGCAGACTCCCTCGCAGTCTCTCTCGCAGTCTCACTCGCTGTCTGCCTCGCTGTATCCCTCGCTGTCTCTCTCGCAGTCTCCCTCGCCTTCTCTAGCAGTCTCTCTCGCTGACTCTCTCGCAGTCTCCCTCGCTGTCTCTCTCGCTGTCTCTCTCGCAGTCTCCCTCGCTTTCTCTAGCAGTCTCTCTCGCTGACTATCTCGCAGTCTCCCTCGCTGTCTCTCTCGCTGTCTCCCTCGCTGCCTCCCATGGTGTCTGCCTCGCTGTCTCCCTCGCTGTCTCCCTCGCTGACTCCCTCACTGTCTCTCTCGCAGTCTCTCTCGCAGTCTCTCTCGCAGTCTCTCTCGCAGTCTCTCTCGCTTCTCTCTCGCTGTCTCCCTCGCTGACTCCCTCACTGTCTCTCTCGCAGTCTCTCTCGCTGTCACCTCGGCTGTCTCCCTCGCTGTCTCCCTCGAAGTCTCTCTCGCAGTCTCCCTCGCAGTCTCCCTCGCAGTCTCTCTCGCAGTCTCACTCGCTGTCTGCCTCGCTGCATCCCTCGCTTTCTCTCTCGCAGTGTCCCTCGCTTTCTCTAGCAGTCTCACTCGCTGACTCTCTCGCAGTCTCCCTCGCAGTCTCTCTTGCTGTCTCCCTCGCTACCTCCCTCGGTGTCTGCTTCGCTGTCTCACTCGCTGTCTCCCTCGCTGTCCAACTCGCTGCCTCTCTCGCTGTCTCTCTCGCTGTCTCTCTCGCTGTCTCGCTCGCTGTCTCCCTCGCAGTTTCTCTTGCAGTCTCTCTCGCAATCTCTCTGGCTGTCTCTCTATCAGTCTCTCTCGCAGTCTCTCTCGCAGTCTCTCTCGCCGTCTCTCTCGCTGTCTCCCTCGCTGACTCCCTCACTTTCTCTCTCGCAGTCTCTCTCGCAGTCTCTCTCGCTGTCTCCTCGGCTGTCTCCCTCGCTGTCTCCCTCAAAGTCTCTCTCGCAGTCTCACACGCTGTCTACCTCGCTGTCTCCCTCGCTGTCTACCTCGCTGCCTCTCTCGCAGTCTCTCTCGCTGTCTCCGTCGCTGTCTCCCTCGCAGTCTCCCTCGCAGTCTCCCTCGCTGTCCCTCTCGCAGTCTCTCTCGCAGTCTCTCTCGCTGTCTCCCTCGCAGTCTCTCTCGCCGTCTCACTCGCTGTCTCCCTCGCTGTCTCCTTCGCTGTCTCTCTCGCAGTCTCCCTCGCTTTCTCTAGCAGTCTCTCTCGCAGTCTTTCTCGCTGTCTCCCTCGCAGTCTCTCTCGCAGTCTCCCTCGCTGTCTCTCTCGCTGTCTCCCTCGCTGCCTCCCTCGGTGTCTGCCTCGTTGCCTCGCTCGCTGTCTCCCTTGCTGTCTAACTCGCTGCCTCTCTCGATGTCTGCTTCGCTGTCTCCATCGCTGTCTCTCTTGCTGTCTCTCGCCATCTCTCGCTGCCTCCCTCGCTGTCTCTCTCGCTCTCTCTCGCTGTCTCTCTCGCTGTCACCGTCGCAGTCTCTCTCGCTGTCTCCTTCGCTGTCTCCCTCGCTGTCTCCCTCGCTGTCTCTCTCGCTGTCTCTCGCTGCCTCCCTCGCTGTCTCTCTCGCTCTCTCTCGCTGTCTCTCTCGCTGTCACCCACGCTGTCTCTCTCGCAGCCTCTCTCGCAGTCTCACTCGCTGTCTCCCTCGCTCTCTTCCTCGCTGTCTCTCTCGCAGTCTCTCTCGCAGTCACTCTCGCCGTCTCTCTCGCCGTCTCCCTCGCCGTCTCTCTCGCAGTCTCTCTCGCAGTCTCTCTCGCCGTCTCCCTCGCCGACTTCCTCACTGTCTCTCTCGCAGTCACTCTCGCTGTCTCCTCGGCTGTCTCCCTCGCTGTCTCCCTCGAAGTTTATATCGCAGTCTCACTCGCAGTCTCCCTCGCTGTCTCCCTCGCTGTCTCCCTCGCTGTCTACATCGCTGTCTCCCACGCAGTCTCTCTCGCTGTCTCCCTCGTTTTCTCCCTCGCTGTCTCCCTCGCTGTCTCTCTCTCTGTCTCCCTTGCTGTGTCCCTCGCTGTCTCCTTCACTGTCTCCCTCGCAGTCTCTTTCGCTCTCTCTCTCGCTGTCTCACTCGCTGTCTCCATCGCTGTCTCTCTCGCAGTCTCTCTTGCAGACTCCCTCGCAGTCTCTCTCGCAGTCTCTCTCGTTGTCTCCCTCGCTGTCCCCCTCGTTGTCTCTGACTCTGTCTCCCTCGCTGTCTCCCTCGCTATCTCCCTCGCTGTCTCCCTCGCTGTCTCCCTCGCAGTCTCTCTTGCAGTCTCTCTCGCAGTCTCTCTCGCTGTCTCTCTTGCAGACTCCCTCACAGTCTCTCTCGCAGTCTCTCTCACAGTCTCTCTCGCAGTCTCTCTCGCTGTCTCCCTCGTTTTCTCCCTCGCTGTCTCCCTCGCTGTCTCTCTCTCTGTCTCCCTTGCTGTGTCCCTCGCTGTCTCCTTCACTGTCTCCCTCGCAGTCTCTTTCGCTCTCTCTCTCGCTGTCTCACTCGCTGTCTCCATCGCTGTCTCTCTCGCAGTCTCTCTTGCAGACTCCCTCGCAGTCTCTCTCGCAGTCTCTCTCGTTGTCTCCCTCGCTGTCCCCCTCGTTGTCTCTCTCTCTGTCTCCCTCGCTGTCTCCCTCGCTATCTCCCTCGCTGTCTCCCTCGCTGTCTCCCTCGCAGTCTCTCTTGCAGTCTCTCTCGCAGTCTCTCTCGCTGTCTCTCTTGCAGACTCCCTCACAGTCTCTCTCGCAGTCTCTCTCGCTGTCTCCCTCGCTGTCTCCCTCGCTGTCTCTTGCAGTCTCTCTCGCTGTCTCTCTCGCAGACTCCCTCGCAGTCTCTCTCGCAGTCTCTCTCGCAGTTTCACTCGGTGTCTCCCTCGCTGTCTCCCTCGCTATCTCCCTCGCTGTCTCCCTCGCTGTCTCCCTCGCAGTCTCTCTTGCAGTCTCTCTCGCAGTCTCTCTCGCTGTCTCTCTTGCAGACTCCCTCACAGTCTCTCTCGCAGTCTCTCTCGCTGTCTCCCTCGCTGTCTCCCTCGCTGTCTCTCTCTCTGTCTCCATCGCTGTCTCCCTCACTATCTCCCTCGCTGTCTCCCTCGTAGTCTTTCTCGCTGTCTCTCTCGCTGTCTCTCACTGTCTCCCTCGCTGTCTCTAGCAGTCTCTCTCGCTGTCTCTCTTGCAGTCTCACTCGGTGTCTCCCTCGCAGTCTCCCTCGCAGTCTCCCTCGCTGTCTCGCTCGCTGTCTCTCTCGCTGTCTCCCTCGCTGTCTCCCTCCCTGTCTCTCTCGCAGACTCTCTCGCAGTCTCTCTCGTAGTCTCTCTCGCTGTCTCCCTCGCTGTCTCACTTGCTGTCTCCCTCGCAGTCTCCCTCGCAGTCTCTCTCGCGGTCTCACTCGCTGTCTTCCTCGCTGTATCCCTCGCTGTCTCTCTCGCAGTCTCCCTCGCTTTCTCTAGCAGTCTCTCTCGCTGACTCTCTCGCAATCTCCCTCGCAGCCTCTCTCGCTGTCTCCCTCGCTGCCTCCCTCGGTGTCTGCCTCGCTGCCACTCTCGCTGTCTCCCTCGCTGTCTCCCTCGCAGTCTAACTCGCTGTCTCTCGCGCTGTCTCTCTCGCTGTCTCTCTCGCTCTCTGCTTCGCTGTCTCCATCGCTGTCTCCCTTGCTGTCTCTCGCTGTATCTCGCTGCGTCCCTCGCTGTCTACCTCGCTGTCTCTCTCGCAGTCTCCCTCACTTTCCCCCTCACTGTCTCCCTCGCTGTCTCCCTCGCTGTCTCATTCGCTGTCTCCCTCGCTGTCTCCCTCGCTCTCTACCTCGCTGTCTCTCTCGCATTCTCTCTCGCTCTCTCCCTTGCAGTCTCTGTCGCTGTCTCCCCAGCAGTCTCCCTCGCAGTCTCTCTCGCTGTCTCCCTCGTTGTCTCCCTCGCTGTCTCTCTCTGTCGCTCTCTCTGTCTCCCTCGCTGTCTCCCTCGCTGTCTCCCTCGCTTTCTCACTCGCTGTCTCATTCGCAGTCTCCCTCGCAGTCTCACTCGCTATCTCACTCGCTGTCTCATTTCGCTGTCTCCCTCGCAGTCTCTGTCGCTGTCTCCCTCGCTGTCTCACTCGCTGTCGGCCTCGCTGTCTCCATTGCTGTCTCTCTCGCTGTCTCTCACTGTCTCAATCGCTGTCTCCCTCGCTGTCTCCCTCGCTGTCTCTCTCGCAGTCTCTCGTTGTCTCACTCGCTGGCTCCCTGTCTGTCTCTCTCGCTGTCTTTCGCTGTCTCTCTCGCTATCTCCCACGCTGTCTCCCTCGCTGTATCTAGCAGTCTCCCTCGCTGTCTCTCTCGCAGACTCCCTCGCAGTCGCTCTCGCTGTCACTCTCGCAGTCTCACTCAGTGTCTCCCTCGCAGTCTCTTTCGCTGTATCCCTCGCTTTCTCCCTCGCTGTCTCTCTCGCTGTCTCTCTCGCTGTCTCCGTCGCTGTCTCCCTTGCAGTCTCTGTCGCTGTCTCCCTCGCAGTCTCTCTCGCTGTCTGCCTCTCTTTCTCCCTCGCTGTCTCCCTCGCTGTCTCTCTATCTGCCTCCCTTGCTGTGTCCCTCGCTGACTCCTTCGCTGTCTCCCTCGCAGTCTCTTTCGCTGTCTCCCTCGCTGTCTCCCTCGCTGTCACCCTCGCTGTCACCCTCGCAGTCTCTGTCGCTGTCTCCCTCGCTGTCTCCCTCGCTGTCTCCCTCGCTGTCTCCCACGCTGTCTCCCTCGCTCTCTGTCTCGCTGTCTCCCTCGCTGTCACCCCCGCTGACACCCTCGCAGTCTCTGTCGCTGTCTCCCTCGCTGTCTCCCTCGCTGTCTCCCTCGCTGTCACCCTCGCTGTCACCCTCGCTGCCTCTCTCACTGTCTCCCTTGCAGTCTCTCTCGCTGTCTCCCTCGCTGTCTCCCTCGCAGTCTCTCTCGCTGTCTCTCTCGCTGTCTCTCACTGTCTCCCTCGCTGTCTCTCTCGCTGTCTCTCTCGCTGTCTCTCGCTCTCTCTCGTTGTCTCTCTCGCTGACTCCCTGGCTGTCTGCCTCGCAGTCTCTCTCGCTGTCTCCCTCGCAGTCTCTCGCTGTCTTTCGCTGTATCTCTCGCTATCTCCCACGTTGTCTCCCTCGCTGTCTCCCTCGCAGTCTCCCTCGCTGTCTCGCTCGCTGTCTCCCTTGCTGTCTCTCTCGCAGTCTCTCTCGCAGTCTCTCTCGCTGTCTCCTTCCCTGTCTCTCTCGCAGTCTCTCTCGCAGTCTCTCTCGCAGTCTCTCTCGCAGTCTCCCTCGCTGTCTCGCTCGCTGTCTCCCTCGCTGTCTCTCTCGCAGTCTCTCTCGCAGTCTCTCTCGCTGCCTCCCTCTCTGTCTCACTTGCTGTCTCCCTCGCAGTCTCACTCGCTGTCTCCCTCGCTGTTTCTCACGCTGTCTCTCTCGCTGTCTCTCTCGCTGTCTCTCGCTCTCTCTCGTTGTCTCTCTCGCTGACTCCCTGGCTGTCTGCCTCGCAGTCTCTCTCGCTGTCTCCCTCGCAGTCTCTCGCTGTCTTTCGCTGTATCTCTCGCTATCTCCCACGTTGTCTCCCTCGCTGTCTCCCTCGCAGTCTCCCTCGCTGTCTCGCTCGCTGTCTCCCTTGCTGTCTCTCTCGCAGTCTCTCTCGCAGTCTCTCTCGCTGTCTCCTTCCCTGTCTCTCTCGCAGTCTCTCTCGCAGTCTCTCTCGCAGTCTCTCTCGCAGTCTCCCTCGCTGTCTCGCTCGCTGTCTCCCTCGCTGTCTCTCTCGCAGTCTCTCTCGCAGTCTCTCTCGCTGTCTCCCTCTCTGTCTCACTTGCTGTCTCCCTCGCAGTCTCACTCGCTGTCTCCCTCGCTGTTTCTCACGCTGTCTCTCTCGCAGTCTCCCTCGCTTTCTCTAGCAGTCTCTCTCGCTGACTCTCTCGCAGTCTCCCTCGCAGTCTCTCTCGCTGTCTCCCTCGCTGCCTCCCTCGGTGTCTGCCTCGCTGCCTCTGTCGCTGTCTCCCTCGCTGTCTAACTCGCTGTCTAACTCGCTGTCTCTCGCGCTGTCTCTCTCGCTGTCTGCTTGGCTGTCTCCATCGCTGTCTCTCTTGCTGTCTCTCGCTGTCTCTCGCTGCCTCCCTCGCTGTCCCTCTCGCTCTCTCTCGCTTTCTCTCTCGCTGTCACCCTCGCTGTCTCTCTCGCTGTCTCCTTAGCTGTCTCCCTCGCTGTCTCCCCCGCTGTCTCTCTCGCTGTCACTCGCTGCCTCCCTCGCTGTCTCTCTCGCTCTCTCTCGCTGTCTCTCTCGCTGTCACCCTCGCTGTCTCTCTCGCAGCCTCTCTCGCAGTCTCTCTCGCTGTCTCTCTCGCTGTCTTCCTCGCAGTCTCTCTCGCAGTCTCACTCGCTGTCTCCCTCGCTGTCTCTCTCGCAGTCTCTCTCGCCGTCTCTCTCGCCGTCTCCCTCGCTGACTCCCTCACTGTCTCTCTCGCTGTCTCCTCGGCTGTCTCCCTCGCTGTCTCCCTCGAAGTCTCCCTCGCAGTCTCTCTCGCCGTCTCTCTCGCCGTCTCCCTCGCTGAGTCCCTCACTGTCTCTCTCGCTGTCTCCTCGACTGTCTCCCCCGCTGTCTCCCTCGAAGTCTCTCTCGCAGTCTCACTCGCTGTCTCTCTCGCTGTCTCCCTCACTTTCTCCCACGCTGTCTCCCTCGCTGTCTCTCTCTCTGTCTCACATGCTGTGTCCCTCGCTGTCTCCTTCACTGTCTCCCTCACAGTCTCTTTCGCTGTCTCTCTCGCTGTCTCACTCGCTGTCTCCATCGCTGTCTCTGTCGCTGTCTCTCTCGCAGTCTCTCGCTGTCTTTCGCTGTCTCTCTCGCTGTCTCCCACGCTGTCTCCCTTGGTGTCTCTAGCAGTCTCTCTCGCTGTCTCTCTTGCAGACTCCCTCGCAGTCTCTCTCGCAGTCTCTCTCGCTGTCTCCCTCGCTGTCTCCCTCGCTGTCTCTCTCTCTGTCTCCCTCGCTGTCTCCCTCGCTATCTCCCTCGCTGTCTCCCTCGCTGTCTCCCTCGCAGTCTCACTTGCAGTCTCTCTCGCAGTCTCTCTCGCTGTCTCTCTTGCAGACTCCCTCACAGTCTCTCTCGCAGTCTCTCTCGCTCTCTCCCTCGCTGTCTCCCTCGCTGTCTCCCTCGCAGTCTCTCTCGCTGTCTCTCTCGCTGTCTCTCACTGTCTCCCTTGCTGTCTCCCTCGCTCTCTCCCTCGCTGACTCCCTCGCTGTCTCTCGCTCTCTCTTGTTGTCTCTCTTGCTGTCTGCCTCGCAGTCTCTCGCTGTCTTTCGCTGTCTCTGTCGCTATCTCCCACGCTGTCTCCCTCGCTGTCTCTCGCAGTCTCTCTCGCCGTCTCCCTCGCCGACTTCCTCACTGTCTCTCTCGCAGTCACTCTCGCTGTCTCCTCGGCTGTCTCCCTCGCTGTCTCCCTCGAAGTCTCTCTCGCAGTCTCACTCGCTGTCTCCCTCGCTGTCTCCTTCGCTGTCTCCCACGCTGTCTGCATCACTGTCTCCCACTCAGTCTCTCTCGCTGTCTCCCTCGCTTTCTCCCTCGCTATCTCCCTCGCTGTCTCTCTCTCTGTCTCCCTAGCTGTGTCCCTCGCTGTCTCCTTCACTGTCTCCCTCGCAGTCTCTTTCGCTCTCTATCTCGCTGTCTCACTCGCTGTCTCCATCGCTGTCTCTCTCGCAGTCTCTCTCGCTGTCTCCCTCGCTGTCCCCCTCGTTGTCTCTCTCCCGCTGTCTCCCTCGCTGTCTCCCTCGCTATCTCCCACGCTGTCTCCCTCGCTGTCTCCCTCGCAGTCTCTCTTGCAGTCTCTCTCGCAGTCTCTCTCGCTGTCTCTCTTGCAGACTCCCTCACAGTCTCTCTCGCAGTCTCTCTCGCTGTCTCCCTCGCTGTCTCCCTCGCTGTCTCTCGCTCTGTCTCCATCGTTGTCTCCCTCACTATCTCCCTCGCTGTCTCCCTCGCAGTCTTTCTCGCTGTCTCTCTCGCTGTCTCTCACTGTCTCCCTCGCTGTCTCCCGCTCTCTCTCGTTGTCTCTCTCGCTGTCTCCCTCGCAGTCTCTCGCTGTCTTTCGCTGTCTCTCTCGCTATCTCCCACGCTGTCTCCCTCGCTGTCTCTAGCAGTCTCCCTCGCTGTCTCTCTCGCAGACTCCCTCGCAGTCTCTCTTGCAGTCTCACTCGGTGTCTCCCTCGCAGACTCCCTCGCAGTCTCCCTCGCTGTCTCGCTCGCTGTCTCTCTCGCTGTAACCCTCGCAGTCTCTGTCGCTGTCTCCCTTGCAGTCTCTCTCGCTGTCTCCCTCCCTGTCTCTCTCGCAGTCTCTCTCGCAGTCTCTCTCGCTGTCTCCCTCGCTGTCTCACTTGCTGTCTCCCTCGCACGCTCCCTCGCAGTCTCTCTCGCGGTCTCACTCGCTGTCTCCCTCGCTGTATCCCTCGCTGTCTCCCTCGCAGTCTCCCTCGCTTTCTCTAGCAGTCTCTCTCGCTGACTCTCTCGCAATCTCCCTCGGAGCCTCTCTCGCTGTGTCCCTCGCTGCCTCCCTCGGTGTCTGTCTCGCTGCCTCTCTCGCTGTCTCCCTCGCTGTCTCCCTCGCATTCTAACTCGCTGTCTCTCGCGCTGTCTCTCTCGCTGTCTCTCTCGCTGTCTGCTTCGCTGTCTCCATCGCTGTCTCCCTCGCTGTCTACCTCGCAGTCTCTCTCGCAGTCTCTCTCGCTGTCTCCCTCGCTTTCTCCCTCGCTGTCTCCCTCGCAGTCTCACTTGCAGTCTCTCTCGCAGTCTGTCTCGCTGTCTCTCTTGCAGACTCCCTCACAGTCTCTCTCGCAGTCTCTCTCGCTGCCTCCCTCGCTGTCTCCCTCGCTGTCTCTCTCTCTGTCTCCCTCGCTGTCTCCCTCGCTGTCTCCCTCGCAGTCTCTCTCGCTGTCTCTCTCGCTGTCTCTCACTGTCTCCCTCGCTGTCTCCCTCGCTGTCTCTCGCTCTCTATTGTTGTCTCTCTTGCTGTCTCCCTCGCAGTCTCTCGCTGTCTTTCGCTGTTTCTCTCGCTATCTCCCACGCAGTCTCCCTCGCTGTCTCTCGCAGTCTCTCTCGCCGTCTCCCTCGCCGACTTCCTCACTGTCTCTCTCGCAGTCACTCTCGCTGTCTCCTCGGCTGTATCCCTCGCTGTCTCCCTCGAAGTCTCTCTCGCAGTCTCTCTCTCTGTCTCCCTCGCTGTCTCCCTCGCTGTCTCCCTCGCAGTCTCTCTCGCTGTCACTCTCGCTGTCACTCTCGCTGTCTCTCTCGCTGTCTCTCTCGCAGACTCTCTCGCAGTCTCTCTCGCAGACTCTCTCGCTGTCCCTCTCGCAATCTCTCTCGATGTCTCTATCGCAGTCTCTCTCGCAGTCTCTCTCGCTGTCTCTCTCGCAGTCTCTTTCGCAGTCTCTCTCGCAGACTCTCTCGCAGTCCCTCTCGCAGTCTCTCTCGCAGTCCCTCTCGCAGTCTCTCTCAAAGTCTCTCTCGCAGACTCTTCCGCTGTCCCTCTCGCGGTCTCTCTCCATGTATCTCTCGCTGTCTCCCTCGCTGTCTCCCTCGCTGTCTCCCTCGCTGTCTCTCTCGCAGTCTCTCTCGCAGTCTCTCTCGATGTCTCCCTCACTGTCTATCTCGCTGTCTCTCTCGATGTCTTGCTTGCTGTCTCCCTCGCTGTCTCTCTCGCTGTCTCTCTCGCTGTCTCTCTCCCAGTCTCTCTGGCTGTCTCCTTCGCTGTCTTTCTCTCTGCCTCCCTCGCTGTCTCCCTCGCAGTGTCTCGCTGTCGCTCTCGCTGTCCCTCTCGCTGTCCCTCTCGCAGTCTCTCTCGCAGTCTCTCTCGCAATCTCCTTCGATGTCTCTCTCGCTGTCTGTCTCGATGTCTCCCTCACAGTCTCTCTCGCTGTCTCCCTCAAAGTCTCTCTCGCTGTCTCCCTCGCTGTCTCTCTCGATGTCTCCCTCGACGTCTCCCTCACTGTCTCTCTCGCTGTCTCTCTCGCTGTCTCTCTCGCAGTCTCTCTCGCTGTCTCTCTCGCTGTCTCCCTTGATGTCTGTCTCGCTGCCTCCCTTGTTGTCTCCCTCGCTGCCTCCCTTGTTGTCTCCCTCGCAGTCTCTCGCAGCCTCTCGCTGTCTATATCGCCGTCTCTCTCGCAGTCTCTCTCACTGTCTCTCTCGCTGTCCCTCTTGCAGTCTCTCTCGCACTCTCCCTCGATGTCTGCCTCGCTTTCTCTCTCGCAGTCTCTCTCGCTGTCTCTCTCGCTGTCTCCCTCGCAGTCTCTCTCGCACTCTCTCTCACTGTCTCCTTCGCTGACTCCCTCGCTGTCTCTCTTGCTGTTTCCCTGGCAGTCTCTCTCGCAGTCTCTCTCGCAATCTCCCTCGATGTCTCCCTCGCTGTTTCTCTCGCAGTTTCTCTCGCAGTCTCTCTCGCAGTCTCTCTCACTGTCTCCTTCGCTGACTCCCTCGCTGTCTCCCTCGCTGTTTCCCTGGCAGTCTCTCTCACTGTCTCTCTCGCTGTCTCTCTCGCAGTCCCTCTCGCAGTCCGTCTCGCAGTCCCTCTCGCAGTTTCTCTCGCAGTTTCTCTCGCTGTCGCTCTCGCAGTCTCTGTCGCTGCATCTCTCGCAGCCTCTCTCACTGTCTCTCTCGCAGTCTCTCTCACTGTCTCTCTCGCAGTCTCCTTCGCTGTCTAACTCGTTGTCTCCCTCGCAGCCTCTCTCGCAGTCTCTTTCGCACGCTCTCTGGCAGTCTCTCTCGCTGTCTCCCTCGCTGTCTCTCTCGCTATCTCCTTCGCAGTCTCTGTCGCTGTCTCCCTCGCAGTCTCTCTCGCAGTCTCTCTCGCTGTCTCCCTCGCTGTCTCCCTCGCTGTCTCTCTCGCTGTCCCTCTCACAGTCTCTCTCGATGTCTCTCTCGATGTCTTGCTTGCTGTCTCCCTGCACTGTCTCTGTTGCTGTCTCTCTGGCAGTCTCTCTGGCTGTCTCCCTCGCTGTTTCTCTCGCTGCCTCCCTCGCTGTCCCTCTTGCAGTATCTCTCGCAGTCTCTCTCGCAATCTCCCTCGATGTCTCTCTCGCAGTCTCTCTCGCTGTCTCTCTCGCTGTCTGCCTCGCAGTCTCTCTCGCAGTCTCCCTCGCTGTCTCCCTCGCTGTCTCCCTCGCAGTTTCTCTCGCAGTTTCTCTCGCAGTTTCTCTCGCTGTCTCTCTCGCAGTCTCTGTCGCTGCATCTCTCGCAGCCTCTCTCACTGTCTCTCTCGCAGTCTCTCTCGCTGTCTCTCTCACTGTCTCTCTCGCTGTCTCACTCGCAGTCTCCTTCACTGTCTAACTCGCTGTCTCCCTCGCTGTCCCCCTCGATGTCTCTCTCGCTATCTCCTTCGCAGTCTCTCTCGCTGTCTCCCTCGCAGTCTCTCTCGCAGTCTCTCTCGCTGTCTCCCTCGCTGTCTCCCTCGCTGTCTCTCTCGCTGTCCCTCTCACAGTCTCTCTCGATGTCTCTCTCGATGTCTTGCTTGCTGACTCCCTACACTGTCTCTGTTGGTGTCTCTCTCGCAGTCTCTCTGGCTGTCTCCCTCGCTGTTTCTCTCGCTGCCTCCCTCGCTGTCCCTCTCGCAGTATCTCTCGCAGTCTCTCTCGCAATCTCCTTCGATGTCTCTCTCGATGTATCTCTCGCTCTCTCCCTCGCTGTCTCCCTCGCTGTCTCCCTCACTGTCTCTCTCGCTGTCTCTCTCGCTGCCTCTCTCGCTGTCCCTCTTGCAGTCTCTCTCGCAGTCTCTCTCACACTCTCCCTCGATGTCTGCCTCGCTTTCTCTCTCGCAGTCTCTCTCGCTGCCTCTCTCGCTGTCCCTCTTGCAGTCTCTCTCGCAGTCTCTCTCACACTCTCCCTCGATGTCTGCCTCGCTTTCTCTCTCGCAGTCTCTCTCGCTGTCTTCCTCGCAGTCTCTCTCGCAGTCTCTCTCGCAATCTCCCTCGATGTCTCCCTCGCTGTCTCTCTCGCTCTCTCCTTCACAGTCTCTCTCGCTGTCTCCCTCACCCTCTCCCTTGTTGTCTAACTCGCTGTTTCCCTCGCAGTCTCTCTCGCTCTCTCCCTCGCTGTCTCCCTCGCTGTCTCCCTCGCTGTCTCTCTCGCTGTCCCTCTCGCAGTCTCTCTCGATGTCTCTCTCGCAGTCTCTCTCGTTGTCTCTCTCGATGTCTTGCTTGCTGTCTCCCTCGCTGTCTCTCTCGCAGCCTCCCTCGCTGTCTCCCTCGCAGTCTCTCGCTGTCTCTCTGGCAGTCTCTCTCGCTGTCTCCTTTGATGTCTCTCTCGCTGCCTCCCTGATTGTCTCCCTCGCAGTCTCTTGCAGCCTCTCACTGTCTCTATCGCTGTCTCTCTCGCTGTCTCTCTTGCAGTCTCTCTCGCACGCTCCCTCGAATGCTCCCTCGCTTTCTCTCTCGCAGTCTCTCTCGCAGTCTCTCTCGCTGCCTCCCTCGCTGTCTCCCTCGCAATCTCTCTCACTGTCTCCTTCGCTGTCTCCTTCGCTGTCTCTCTCGCTGTCACTCTCGCTGTCACTCTCGCTGTCTCTCTCGCTGTCTCTCTCGCAGACTCTCTCGCAGTCTCTCTCGCAGACTCTCTCGCTGTCCCTCTCGCAATCTCTCTCAATGTCTCTCTCGCAGTCTCTTTCGCTGTCTCTCTCGCAGACTGTCTCGCAGTCCCGCTCGCAGTCTCTCTCGTAGTCCCTCTCGCAGTCTCTCTCGCAGTCTCTCTCGCAGTCTCTCCCGCAGTCTCTCTCGTTGTCTCTCTCACTGTCTCTCTCACAGACGCTCTCGCAGTCTCTCTCGCAGACTCTTTCGCTGTCCCTCTCGCGGTCTCTCTCGATGTATCTCTCGCTGTCTCCCTCGCTGTCTCCCTCGCTGTCTCCCTCGCTGTCTCTCTCGCAGTCTCTCTCGCAGTCTCTCTCGATGTCTCCCTCACTGTCTATCTCGCTGTCTCTCTCGATGTCTTGCTTGCTGTCTCCCTCGCTGTCTCTCTCGCTGTCTCTCTCGCTGTCTCTCTCCCAGTCTCTCTGGCTGTCTCCTTCGCTGTCTTTCTCACTGCCTCCCTCGCTGTCTCCCTCGCAGTGTCTCGCTGTCGCTCTCGCTGTCGCTCTCGCTGTCCCTCTCGCAGTCTCTCTCGCAGTCTCTCTCGCAATCTCCTTCGATGTCTCTCTCGCTGTCTCTCTCGATGTCTCCCTCACAGTCTCTCTCGCTGTCTCCCTCACAGTCTCTCTCGCTGTCTCCCTCGCTGTCTCTCTCGATGTCTCCCTCGATGTCTCCCTCGCTGTCTCTCTCGCTGTCTCTCTCGCAGTCTCTCTCGCTGTCTCTCTCGCTGTCTCCCTTGATGTCTGTCTCGCTGCCTCCCTTGTTGTCTCCCTCGCTGCCTCCCTTGTTGTCTCCCTCGCAGTCTCTCGCAGCCGCTCGCTGTGTCTATCGCCGTCTCTCTCGCAGTCTCTCTCGCTGTCTCTCTCTCTGTCCCTCTTGCCATCTCTCTCGCACTCTCCCTGGATGTCTGCCTCGCTTTCTCTCTCGCAGTCTCTCTCGCTGTCTCTCTCGCTGTCTCCCTCGCAGTCTCTCTCGCAGTCTCTCTCACTGTCTCCTTCGCTGACTCCCTCGCTGTCTCCCTTGCTGTTTCCCTGGCAGTCTCTCTCGCAGTCTCTCTCGCAATCTCCCTCGATGTCTCCCTCGCTGTCTCTCTCGCTATCTCTCTCGCAGTCCCTCTCGCAGACCCTCTCGCAGTTTCTCTCGCAGTTTCTCTCGCAGTCTCTCTCGCAGTCTCTCTCACTGTCTCCTTCGCTGACTCCCTCGCTGTCTCCCTCGCTGTTTCCCTGGCAGTCTCTCTCACAGTCTCCCTCGCAATCTCCCTCGATGTCTCCTCGCTGTCTCCCTCGCTGTCTCTCTCACTGTCTCTCTCGCTGTCTCTCTCGCAGTCCCTCTCGCAGTCCCTCTCGCAGTCCCTCTCGCAGTTTCTCTCGCAGTTTCTCTCGCTGTCTCTCTCGCAGTCTCTGTCGCTGCATCTCTCGCAGCCTCTCTCACTGTCTCTCTCGCAGTCTCTCTCACTGTCTCTCTCGCTGTCTCTCTCACTGTCTCTCTCGCAGTCTCTCTCACTGTCTCCCTCGCAGCCTCTCTCGCAGTCTCTCTCGCACGCTCTCTGGCAGTCTCTCTCGCTGTCTCCCTCGCTGTTTCCCTCGCTGTCTCCCTCGCTGTCTCCCTCGCAGTCTCTCTCGCATTCTCTCTCGCTGTCTCCCTCGCTGTCTCCCTCGCTGTCTCTCTCGCTGTCCCTCTCACAGTCTCTCTCGATGTCTCTCTCGATGTCTTGCTTGCTGTCTCCCTGCACTGTCTCTGTTGCTGTCTCTCTCGCAGTCTCTCTGGCTGTCTCCCTCGCTGTTTCTCTCGCTGCCTCCCTCGCTGTCCCTCTTGCAGTATCTCTCGCAGTCTCTCTCGCAATCTCCTTTGATGTCTCTCTCGCAGTCTCTCTCGCTGTCTCTCTCGCTGTCTGCCTCGCAGTCTCTCTCGCAGTCTCCCTCGCTGTCTCCCTCGCTGTCTCCCTCGCTGTCTCTCTCGCAATCTCTCTCGCAGTCTCCCTCGCTGTCTCCCTCGCTGTCTCCCTCGCTGTCTCCCTCGCAGTTTCCCTCGCTGTCTCCCTCGCATACTCTCTCGCTGTCTCTCCGCATGTCACTCTCGCAGTCTCTCTCACAGTCTCTCTCGATTTCTCTATCGCTGTCTCTCTATCTGTCTCCCTCATTGTCTCCCTCACAGTCTCTCTCGCTATCTCTCTCGCAGACTCTCTCGCAGTCTCTCTCGCTGTCTCTCTCGCTGTCTCTCTCGATGTCTCTCCTCAGTCTCTCTCGCAGTCTCTCTCGCAGTTTCTCTCGCTGTCTCTCTCGATGTCTCTCCTCTGTGTCTCTCGCAGTCTCTCTCGCACGCTCTCTCGCAGTCTCTCTCGCTCTCTCTCTGGCAGTCTCTCTCGCTGTCTCCCTCGCTGTCTCCCTCGCTGTCTCCTTCGCAGTCTCTCTCGCAGTCTCTGTCGCTGTCTCCCTCACCGTCTCCCTTGTTGTCTCACTTGCTGTTTCCCTCACAGTCTCTCTCGCAGTCTCTCTCGCTGTCTCTCTCGCTGTCTCCCTCGCTGTCTCCCTCGCTGTCTCCCTCGCTGTCTCTCTCGCAGTCTCTCTCGCTGTCTCTCTCGATGTCTCTCTGGCTGTCTCTCTCGCAGTCTCTCTGGCTGTCTCCCTCGCTGTCTCTCTCGCTGCCTCCCTCGCTGTCTCCCTCGCAGTCTCTCGCTGTCCCTCTCGATGTCTCTCTCGCAGTCTCCCTCGCAGTCTCTCTCGCAGTCTCTCCCGCTGTCTCCCTCGCTGTCTCTCTCGCAGTCTCTCTCGCTGCCTCTCTCGATGTCTTGCTTGCTGTCTCCCTCGCCGGCTCTCTCGCTGTCTCTCTGGCTGTCTCTCTCGCAGTTTCTCTCGCAGTCTCCCTCGATGTCTCTCTCGCTGTCTCCCTCGATGTCTCCCTCGATGTCTTCCTCGATGTCTCTCTCGCACTCTCCCTCGATTTTTGGCCGGTTTTGAGAGTTTTGAAGTCTGATTGATTCAGTTTGAGATTTTTGGCCGGTTTTGAGAGTTTTGAAGTCTGATTGATTCAGTTTGAGATTTTTGGCCGGTTTTGAGAGTTTTGAAGTCTGATTGATTCAGTTTAAGATTTTCGGCCGGTTTTGAGAGTTTTGAAGACTGATTGATTCAGTTTGAGATTTTTGGCCGGTTTTGAGAGTTTTCAAGTCTGATTCATTCAGTTTGAGATTTTCGGCCGGTTTTGAGAGTTTTGAAGTCTGATTGATTCAGTTTGAGATTTTTGGCCGGTTTTGAGAGTTTTGAAGTCTGATTGATATAGTTTGAGATTTTTGGCCGGTTTTGAGAGTTTTGAAGTCTGATTGATTCAGTTTGAGATTTTTGGCCGGTTTTGAGAGTCTTGAAGTCTGATTGATTCAGTTTGAGATTTTCGGCCGGTTTTGAGAGTTTTGAAGTCTGATTGTTTCGGTTTGAGATTTTTGGCCGGTATTGAGAGTTTTGAAGTCTGATTGATTCAGTTTGAGATTTTCGGCCCGTTTTGAGAGTTTTGAAGTCTGATTGATTCAGTTTGAGATTTTCGGCCGGTTTTGAGAGTTTTGAAGTCTGATTGATTCAGTTTGAGATTTTTGGCCGGTTTTGAGAGTTTTGAAGTCTGATTGATTCAGTTTGAGATTTTGGGCCGGTTTTGAGAGTTTTGAAGTCTGATTGATTCAGTTTGAGATTTTTGGCCTTTTTGAAAGTTTTGAGGTCTGATTGATTCAGTTTGAGATTTACGGCCGGTTTTGAGAGTTTTGAGGCCTGATTGATTCAGTTTGAGATTTTTGGCCGGTTTTGAGAGTTTTGAAGTCTGATTCATTCAGTTTGAGATTTTCGGCCGGTTTTGAGAGTTTTGAAGTCTGATTGATTCAGTTTGAGATTTTTGGCCGGTTTTGAGAGTTTTGAAGTCTGATTGATATAGTTTGAGATTTTTGGCCGGTTTTGAGAGTTTTGAAGTCTGATTGATTCAGTTTGAGATTTTTGGCCGGTTTTGAGAGTCTTGAAGTCTGATTGATTCAGTTTGAGATTTTCGGCCGGTTTTGAGAGTTTTGAAGTCTGATTGTTTCGGTTTGATATTTTTGGCCGGTATTGAGAGTTTTGAAGTCTGATTGATTCAGTTTGAGATTTTCGGCCGGTTTTGCGAGTTTTGAAGTCTGATTGATTCAGTTTGAGATTTTCGGCCGGTTTTGAGAGTTTTGAAGTCTGATTGATTCAGTTTGAGGTTTTTGGCTGGTTTTGAGAGTTTTGAAGTCTGATTGATTCAGTTTGAGATTTTGGGCCGGTTTTGAGAGTTTTGAAGTCTGATTGATTCAGTTTGAGATTTTTGGCCTTTTTGAAAGTTTTGAGGTCTGATTGATTCAGTTTGAGATTTTCGGCCGGTTTTGAGAGTTTTGAAGCCTGATTGATTCAGTTTGAGATTTTTGGCCGGTTTTGAGAGTTTTGAAGGCTGATTCATTCAGTTTGAGATTTTCGGCCGGTTTTGAGAGTTTTGAAGTCTGATTGATTCAGTTTGAGATGTTCGGCCGGTTATAAGAACTTAGAAGTCTGACTGATTCAGTTTGAGATTTTCGGCCGGTTTTGAGAGTTTTGAAGTCTGATTGATTCAGTTTGAGATTTTTGGCCGGTTTTGAGAGTTTTGAAGTCTGATTGATTCAGTTTGAGATTTTTGGCCGGTTTTGAGAGTTTTGAAGTCTGATTGATTCAGTTTGAGATTTTCGGCCGGTTTTGAGAGTTTTGAAGTCTGATTGATTCAGTTTGAGATTTTTGGCTGGTTTTGAGAGTTTTGTAGTCTGATTGATTCAGTTTGAGATTTTTGGCCCTTTTTGAGAGTTTTGAAGTCTGATTGATTCAGTTTGAGATTTTTGGCCGGTTTTGAGAGTTTTGAAGTCTGATTGATTCAGTTTGAGATTTTCGGCCGGTTTTGAGAGTTTTGAAGTCTGATTGATTCAGTTTGAGATTTTTGGCCCGTTTTGAGAGTTTTGAAGTCTGATTGATTCAGTTTGAGATTTTTGGCCGGTTTTGAGAGTTTTGAAGTCCGATTGATTCAGTTTGAGATTTTTGGCCGGTTTTGAGAGTTTTGAAGTCTGATTGATTCAGTTTGAGGTTTTCGGCCGGTTTTGAGAGTTTTGAAGTCTGATTGATTCAGTTTGAGATTTTCGGCCGGATGAGACTTTTGAAGTCTGATTGATTCAGTTTGAGATTTTCAGCCGGTTTTGAGAGTTTTGAAGTCTGATTGATTCAGTTTGAGATTTTCGGCCGGTTTTCTGAGTTTTGAAATCTGATTGATTCAGTTTGAGATTTTCATCCGGTTTTGAGAGTTTTGAAGTCTGATTGATTCAGTTTGAGATTTTCGGCCGGTTTTGAGAGTTTAGAAGTCTGACTGATTCAGTTTGAGATTTTCGGCCGGTTTTGAGAGTTTAGAAGTCTGATTGATTCAGTTTGAGAATTTTGGCCGGTTTTGAGAGTTTTGAAGTCTGATTGATTCAGTTTGAGATTTTTGGCCGGTTTTGAGAGTTTTGAAGTCTGATTGATTCAGTTTGAGATTTTCGGCCGGTTTTGAGAATTTAGAAGTCTGACTGATTCAGTTTGAGATTTTCGGCCGGTTTTGAGAGTTTTGAAGTCTGATTGATTCAGTTTGAGATTTTTGGCCGGTTTTGAGAGTTTTGAAGTCTGATTGATTCAGTTTGAGATTTTCGGCCGGTTTTGAGAGTTTTGAAGTCTGATTGATTCAGTTTGAGATTTTTGGCTGGTTATGAGAGTTTTGTAGTCTGATTGATTCAGTTTGAGATTTTTGGCCCGTTTTGAGAGTTTTGAAGTCTGATTGATTCAGTTTGAGATTTTTGGCCGGTTTTGAGAGTTTTGAAGTCTGATTGATTCAGTTTGAGATTTTCGGCCGGTTTTGAGAGTTTTGAAGTCTGATTGATTCAGTTTGAGATTTTTGGCCCGTTTTGAGAGTTTTGAAGTCTGATTGATTCAGTTTGAGATTTTTGGCCGGTTTTGAGAGTTTTGAAGTCTGATTGATTCAGTTTGAGGTTTTCGGCCGGTTTTGAGAGTTTTGAAGTCTGATTGATTCAGTTTGAGATATTCGGCCGGATGAGACTTTTGAAGTCTGATTGATTCAGTTTGAGATTCTCGGCCGGTTTTGAGAGTTTTGAAGTCTGATTGATTCAGTTTGAGATTTTTGGCCGGTTTTGTGAGTTTTGAAATCTGATTGATTCAGTTTGAGATTTTCATCCGGTTTTGAGAGTTTTGAAGTCTGATTGATTCAGTTTGAGATTTTCGGCCGGTTTTGAGAGTTTAGAAGTCTGACTGATTCAGTTTGAGATTTTCGGCCGGTTTTGAGAGTTTTGAAGTCTGATTGATTCAGTTTGAGAATTTTGGCCGGTTTTGAGAGTTTTGAAGTCTGATTGATTCAGTTTGAGATTTTTGGCCGGTTTTGAGAGTTTTGAAGTCTGATTGATTCAGTTTGAGATTTTCGGCCGGTTTTGAGAGTTTTGAAGTCTGATTGATTCAGTTTGAGATTTTCGGCCGGTTTTGAGAGTTTTGAAGTCTGATTGATTCAGTTTGAGATTTTTGGCCTTTTTGAAAGTTTTGAGGTCTGATTGATTCAGTTTGAGATTTTCGGCCAGTTTTGAGAGTTTTGAAGTCTGATTGATTCAGTTTGAGATTTTTGGCCGATTTTGAGAGTTTTGAAGTCTGATTGATTCAGTTTGAGATTTTCGGCCGGTTTTGAGAGTTTTGAAGTCTGATTGATTCAGTTTGAGATTTTTGGCTCGTTTTGAGAGTTTTGAAGTCTGATTGATTCAGTTTGAGATTTTCGGCCGGTTTTGAGAGTTTTGAAGTCTGATTGATTCAGTTTGAGATTTTTGGCCGGTTTTGAGAGTTTTGAAGTCCGAATGATTCAGTTTGAGATTTTCGGCCGGTTTTGAGAGTTTTGAAGTCTGATTGATTCACTTTGAGGTTTTCGGCCGGTTTTGAGAGTTTTGAAGTCTGATTGATTCAGTTTGAGATTTTCTGCCGGATGAGACTTTTGAAGTCTGATTGATTCAGTTTGAGATTTTCGGCCGGTTTTGAGAGTTTTGAAGTCTGATTGATTCAGTTTGAGATTTTTGGCCGGTTTTGAGAGTTTTGAAGTCTGATTGATTCAGTTTGAGATTTTCATCCCGTTTTGAGAGTTTTGAAGTCTGATTGATTCAGTTTGAGATTTTCGGCCAGTTTTGAGAGTTTTGAAGCATGATTGATTCAGTTTGAGATTTTTGGCCGGTTTTGAGAGTTTTCAAGTCTGATTCATTCAGTTTGAGATTTTCGGCCGGTTTTGAGAGTTTTGAAGTCTGCTTGATTCAGTTTGAGATTTTTGGCCGGTTTTGAGAGTTTTGAAGTCTGATTGATTCAGTTTGAGATTTTTGGCCGGTTTTGAGAGTTTTGAAGTCTGATTGTTTCAGTTTGAGATTTTTGGCCGGTTTTGAGAGTTTTGAAGTCTGATTGATTCAGTTTGAGATTTTCGGCCGGTTTTGAGAGTTTTGAAGTCTGATTGATTCAGTTTGAGATTTTCAGCCGGTTTTGAGAGTTTTGAAGTCTGATTGATTCAGTTTGAGATTTTTGGCCTTTTTGAAAGTTTTGAGGTCTGATTGATTCAGTTTGAGATTTTCGGCCGGTTTTGAGAGTTTTGAAGTCTGATTGATTCAGTTTGAGATTTTTGGCCGATTTTGAGAGTTTTGAAGACTGATTCATTCAGTTTGAGATTTTCGGCCGGTTTTGAGAGTTTTGAAGTCTGATTGATTCAGTTTGAGATTTTTGGCCCGTTTTGAGAGTTTTGAAGTCTGATTGATTCAGTTTGAGATTTTCAGCCGGTTTTGAGAGTTTTGAAGTCTGATTGATTCAGTTTTAGATTTTTGGCCGGTTTTGAGAGTTTTGAAGTCCGAATGATTCAGTTTGAGATTTTCGGCCGGTTTTGAGAGTTTTGAAGTCTGATTGATTCAGTTTGAGGTTTTCGGCCGGTTTTGAGAGTTTTGAAGTCTGATTGATTCAGTTTGAGATTTTCGGCCGGATGAGACTTTTGAAGTCTGATTGATTCAGTTTGAGATTTTCGGCCGGTTTTGAGAGTTTTGAAGTCTGATTGATTCAGTTTGAGATTTTTGGCCGGTTTTGAGAGTTTTGAAGTCTGATTGATTCAGTTTGAGATTTTCATCCCGTTTTGAGAGTTTTGAAGTCTGATTGATTCAGTTTGAGATTTTCGGCCGGTTTTGAGAGTTTTGAAGTCTGATTGATTCAGTTTGAGATTTTTGGCCGGTTTTGAGAGTTTTGAAGTCTGATTGATTCAGTTTGAGATTTTCGGCCGGTTTTGAGAGTTTTGAAGTCTGATTGATTCAGTTTGAGGTTTTCGGCCGGTTTTGAGAGTTTTGAAGTCTGATTGATTCAGTTTGAGATTTTCGGCCGGATGAGACTTTTGAAGTCTGATTGATTCAGTTTGAGATTTTCGGCCGGTTTTGAGAGTTTTGAAGTCTGATTGATTCAGTTTGAGATTTTTGGCCGGTTTTGTGAGTTTTGAAATCTGATTGATTCAGTTTGAGATTTTCATCCGGTTTTGAGAGTTTTGAAGTCTGATTGATTCAGTTTGAGATTTTCGGCCGGTTTTGAGAGTTTAGAAGTCTGACTGATTCAGTTTGTGATTTTCGGACGGTTTTGAGCGTGTTGAAGTCTGATTGATTCAGTTTGATAATTTTGGCCGGTTTTGAGAGTTTTGAAGTCTGATTGATTCAGTTTGAGATTTTTGGCCGGTTTTGAGAGTTTTGAAGTCTGATTGATTCAGTTTGAGATTTTCGGCCGGTTTTGAGAATTTAGAAGTCTGACTGATTCAGTTTGAGATTTTCGGCCGGTTTTGAGAGTTTTGAAGTCTGATTGATTCAGTTTGAGATTTTTGGCCGGTTTTGAGAGTTTTGAAGTCTGATTGATTCAGTTTGAGATTTTTGGCCGGTTTTGAGAGTTTTGAAGTCTGATTGATTCAGTTTGAGATTTTCGGCCGGTTTTGAGAGTTTTGAAGTCTGATTGATTCAGTTTGAGATTTTTGGCTGGTTATGAGAGTTTTGTAGTCTGATTGATTCAGTTTGAGATTTTTGGCACGTTTTGAGAGTTTTGAAGTCTGATTGATTCAGTTTGAGATTTTTGGCCGGTTTTGAGAGTTTTGAAGTCTGATTGATTCAGTTTGAGATTTTCGGCCGGTTTTGAGAGTTTTGAAGTCTGATTGATTCAGTTTGAGATTTTTGGCCGGTTTTGAGAGTTTTGAAGTCTGATTGATTCAGTTTGAGATTTTTGGCCGGTTTTGAGAGTTTTGAAGTCTGATTGATTCAGTTTGAGGTTTTCGGCCGGTTTTGAGAGTTTTGAAGTCTGATTGATTCAGTTTGAGATATTCGGCCGGATGAGACTTTTGAAGTCTGATTGATTCAGTTTGAGATTCTCGGCCGGTTTTGAGAGTTTTGAAGTCTGATTGATTCAGTTTGAGATTTTTGGCCGGTTTTGTGAGTTTTGAAATCTGATTGATTCAGTTTGAGGTTTTCATCCGGTTTTGAGAGTTTTGAAGTCTGATTGATTCAGTTTGAGATTTTCGGCCGGTTTTGAGAGTTTAGAAGTCTGACTGATTCAGTTTGAGATTTTCGGCCGGTTTTGAGAGTTTTGAAGTCTGATTGATTCAGTTTGAGAATTTTGGCCGGTTTTGAGAGTTTTGAAGTCTGATTGATTCAGTTTGAGATTTTTGGCCGGTTTTGAGAGTTTTGAAGTCTGATTGATTCAGTTTGAGATTTTCGGCCGGTTTTGAGAGTTTTGAAGTCTGATTGATTCAGTTTGAGATTTTTGGCCGGTTTTGAGAGTTTTGAAGTCTGATTGATTCAGTTTGAGATTTTCGGCCGGTTTTGAGAGTTTTGAAGTCTGATTGATTCAGTTTGAGATTTTCGGCCGGTTTTGAGAGTTTTGAAGTCTGATTGATTCAGTTTGAGATTTTTGGCCTTTTTGAAAGTTTTGAGGTCTGATTGATTCAGTTTGAGATTTTCGGCCGGTTTTGAGAGTTTTGAAGTCTGATTGATTCAGTTTGAGATTTTTGGCCGATTTTCAGAGTTTTGAAGTCTGATTCATTCAGTTTGAGATTTTCGGCCGGTTTTGAGAGTTTTGAAGTCTGATTGATTCAGTTTGAGATTTTTGGCCCGTTTTGAGAGTTTTGAAGTCTGATTGATTCAGTTTGAGATTTTCGGCCGGTTTTGAGAGTTTTGAAGTCTGATTGATTCAGTTTGAGATTTTTGGCCGGTTTTGAGAGTTTTGAAGTCTGATTGATATAGTTTGAGATTTTTGGCCGGTTTTGAGAGTTTTGAAGTCTGATTGATTCAGTTTGAGATTTTTGGCCTGTTTTGAGAGTCTTGAATTCTGATTGATTCAGTTTGAGATTTTCGGCCGGTTTTGAGAGTTTTGAAGTCTGATTGTTTCGGTTTGAAATTTTTGGCTGGTTTTGAGAGTTTTGTAGTCTGATTGATTCAGTTTGAGATTTTTGGCCCGTTTTGAGAGTTTTGAAGTCTGATTGATTCAGTTTGAGATTTTCGGCCGGTTTTGAGAGTTTTGAAGTCTGATTGATTCAGTTTGAGATTTTTGGCCTTTTTGAAAGTTTTGAGGTCTGATTGATTCAGTTTGAGATTTTCGGCCGGTTTTGAGAGTTTTGAAGTCTGATTGATTCAGTTTGAGATTTTTGGCCGATTTTGAGAGTTTTGAAGACTGATTCATTCAGTTTGAGATTTTCGGCCGGTTTTGAGAGTTTTGAAGTCTGATTGATTCAGTTTGAGATTTTTGGCCCGTTTTGAGAGTTTTGAAGTCTGATTGATTCAGTTTGAGATTTTCAGCCGGTTTTGAGAGTTTTGAAGTCTGATTGTTTCGGTTTGAAATTTTTGGCTGGTTTTGAGAGTTTTGTAGTCTGATTGATTCAGTTTGAGATTTTTGGCCCGTTTTGAGAGTTTTGAAGTCTGATTGATTCAGTTTGAGATTTTTGGCCGGTTTTGAGAGTTTTGAAGTCTGATTGATTCAGTTTGAGATTTTCGGCCGGTTTTGAGAGTTTTGAAGTCTGATTGATTCAGTTTGAGATTTTTGGCCTTTTTGAAAGTTTTGAGGTCTGATTGATTCAGTTTGAGATTTTCGGCCAGTTTTGAGAGTTTTGAAGTCTGATTGATTCAGTTTGAGATTTTTGGCCGATTTTGAGAGTTTTGAAGTCTGATTGATTCAGTTTGAGATTTTCGGCCGGTTTTGAGAGTTTTGAAGTCTGATTGATTCAGTTTGAGATTTTTGGCTCGTTTTGAGAGTTTTGAAGTCTGATTGATTCAGTTTGAGATTTTCGGCCGGTTTTGAGAGTTTTGAAGTCTGATTGATTCAGTTTGAGATTTTTGGCCGGTTTTGAGAGTTTTGAAGTCCGAATGATTCAGTTTGAGATTTTCGGCCGGTTTTGAGAGTTTTGAAGTCTGATTGATTCACTTTGAGGTTTTCGGCCGGTTTTGAGAGTTTTGAAGTCTGATTGATTCAGTTTGAGATTTTCTGCCGGATGAGACTTTTGAAGTCTGATTGATTCAGTTTGAGATTTTCGGCCGGTTTTGAGAGTTTTGAAGTCTGATTGATTCAGTTTGAGATTTTTGGCCGGTTTTGAGAGTTTTGAAGTCTGATTGATTCAGTTTGAGATTTTCATCCCGTTTTGAGAGTTTTGAAGTCTGATTGATTCAGTTTGAGATTTTCGGCCAGTTTTGAGAGTTTTGAAGCATGATTGATTCAGTTTGAGATTTTTGGCCGGTTTTGAGAGTTTTCAAGTCTGATTCATTCAGTTTGAGATTTTCGGCCGGTTTTGAGAGTTTTGAAGTCTGCTTGATTCAGTTTGAGATTTTTGGCCGGTTTTGAGAGTTTTGAAGTCTGATTGATTCAGTTTGAGATTTTTGGCCGGTTTTGAGAGTTTTGAAGTCTGATTGTTTCAGTTTGAGATTTTTGGCCGGTTTTGAGAGTTTTGAAGTCTGATTGATTCAGTTTGAGATTTTCGGCCGGTTTTGAGAGTTTTGAAGTCTGATTGATTCAGTTTGAGATTTTCAGCCGGTTTTGAGAGTTTTGAAGTCTGATTGATTCAGTTTGAGATTTTTGGCCTTTTTGAAAGTTTTGAGGTCTGATTGATTCAGTTTGAGATTTTCGGCCGGTTTTGAGAGTTTTGAAGTCTGATTGATTCAGTTTGAGATTTTTGGCCGATTTTGAGAGTTTTGAAGACTGATTCATTCAGTTTGAGATTTTCGGCCGGTTTTGAGAGTTTTGAAGTCTGATTGATTCAGTTTGAGATTTTTGGCCCGTTTTGAGAGTTTTGAAGTCTGATTGATTCAGTTTGAGATTTTCAGCCGGTTTTGAGAGTTTTGAAGTCTGATTGATTCAGTTTTAGATTTTTGGCCGGTTTTGAGAGTTTTGAAGTCCGAATGATTCAGTTTGAGATTTTCGGCCGGTTTTGAGAGTTTTGAAGTCTGATTGATTCAGTTTGAGGTTTTCGGCCGGTTTTGAGAGTTTTGAAGTCTGATTGATTCAGTTTGAGATTTTCGGCCGGATGAGACTTTTGAAGTCTGATTGATTCAGTTTGAGATTTTCGGCCGGTTTTGAGAGTTTTGAAGTCTGATTGATTCAGTTTGAGATTTTTGGCCGGTTTTGAGAGTTTTGAAGTCTGATTGATTCAGTTTGAGATTTTCATCCCGTTTTGAGAGTTTTGAAGTCTGATTGATTCAGTTTGAGATTTTCGGCCGGTTTTGAGAGTTTTGAAGTCTGATTGATTCAGTTTGAGATTTTTGGCCGGTTTTGAGAGTTTTGAAGTCTGATTGATTCAGTTTGAGATTTTCGGCCGGTTTTGAGAGTTTTGAAGTCTGATTGATTCAGTTTGAGGTTTTCGGCCGGTTTTGAGAGTTTTGAAGTCTGATTGATTCAGTTTGAGATTTTCGGCCGGATGAGACTTTTGAAGTCTGATTGATTCAGTTTGAGATTTTCGGCCGGTTTTGAGAGTTTTGAAGTCTGATTGATTCAGTTTGAGATTTTTGGCCGGTTTTGTGAGTTTTGAAATCTGATTGATTCAGTTTGAGATTTTCATCCGGTTTTGAGAGTTTTGAAGTCTGATTGATTCAGTTTGAGATTTTCGGCCGGTTTTGAGAGTTTAGAAGTCTGACTGATTCAGTTTGTGATTTTCGGACGGTTTTGAGCGTGTTGAAGTCTGATTGATTCAGTTTGATAATTTTGGCCGGTTTTGAGAGTTTTGAAGTCTGATTGATTCAGTTTGAGATTTTTGGCCGGTTTTGAGAGTTTTGAAGTCTGATTGATTCAGTTTGAGATTTTCGGCCGGTTTTGAGAATTTAGAAGTCTGACTGATTCAGTTTGAGATTTTCGGCCGGTTTTGAGAGTTTTGAAGTCTGATTGATTCAGTTTGAGATTTTTGGCCGGTTTTGAGAGTTTTGAAGTCTGATTGATTCAGTTTGAGATTTTTGGCCGGTTTTGAGAGTTTTGAAGTCTGATTGATTCAGTTTGAGATTTTCGGCCGGTTTTGAGAGTTTTGAAGTCTGATTGATTCAGTTTGAGATTTTTGGCTGGTTATGAGAGTTTTGTAGTCTGATTGATTCAGTTTGAGATTTTTGGCACGTTTTGAGAGTTTTGAAGTCTGATTGATTCAGTTTGAGATTTTTGGCCGGTTTTGAGAGTTTTGAAGTCTGATTGATTCAGTTTGAGATTTTCGGCCGGTTTTGAGAGTTTTGAAGTCTGATTGATTCAGTTTGAGATTTTTGGCCGGTTTTGAGAGTTTTGAAGTCTGATTGATTCAGTTTGAGATTTTTGGCCGGTTTTGAGAGTTTTGAAGTCTGATTGATTCAGTTTGAGGTTTTCGGCCGGTTTTGAGAGTTTTGAAGTCTGATTGATTCAGTTTGAGATATTCGGCCGGATGAGACTTTTGAAGTCTGATTGATTCAGTTTGAGATTCTCGGCCGGTTTTGAGAGTTTTGAAGTCTGATTGATTCAGTTTGAGATTTTTGGCCGGTTTTGTGAGTTTTGAAATCTGATTGATTCAGTTTGAGGTTTTCATCCGGTTTTGAGAGTTTTGAAGTCTGATTGATTCAGTTTGAGATTTTCGGCCGGTTTTGAGAGTTTAGAAGTCTGACTGATTCAGTTTGAGATTTTCGGCCGGTTTTGAGAGTTTTGAAGTCTGATTGATTCAGTTTGAGAATTTTGGCCGGTTTTGAGAGTTTTGAAGTCTGATTGATTCAGTTTGAGATTTTTGGCCGGTTTTGAGAGTTTTGAAGTCTGATTGATTCAGTTTGAGATTTTCGGCCGGTTTTGAGAGTTTTGAAGTCTGATTGATTCAGTTTGAGATTTTTGGCCGGTTTTGAGAGTTTTGAAGTCTGATTGATTCAGTTTGAGATTTTCGGCCGGTTTTGAGAGTTTTGAAGTCTGATTGATTCAGTTTGAGATTTTCGGCCGGTTTTGAGAGTTTTGAAGTCTGATTGATTCAGTTTGAGATTTTTGGCCTTTTTGAAAGTTTTGAGGTCTGATTGATTCAGTTTGAGATTTTCGGCCGGTTTTGAGAGTTTTGAAGTCTGATTGATTCAGTTTGAGATTTTTGGCCGATTTTCAGAGTTTTGAAGTCTGATTCATTCAGTTTGAGATTTTCGGCCGGTTTTGAGAGTTTTGAAGTCTGATTGATTCAGTTTGAGATTTTTGGCCCGTTTTGAGAGTTTTGAAGTCTGATTGATTCAGTTTGAGATTTTCGGCCGGTTTTGAGAGTTTTGAAGTCTGATTGATTCAGTTTGAGATTTTTGGCCGGTTTTGAGAGTTTTGAAGTCTGATTGATATAGTTTGAGATTTTTGGCCGGTTTTGAGAGTTTTGAAGTCTGATTGATTCAGTTTGAGATTTTTGGCCTGTTTTGAGAGTCTTGAATTCTGATTGATTCAGTTTGAGATTTTCGGCCGGTTTTGAGAGTTTTGAAGTCTGATTGTTTCGGTTTGAAATTTTTGGCTGGTTTTGAGAGTTTTGTAGTCTGATTGATTCAGTTTGAGATTTTTGGCCCGTTTTGAGAGTTTTGAAGTCTGATTGATTCAGTTTGAGATTTTCGGCCGGTTTTGAGAGTTTTGAAGTCTGATTGATTCAGTTTGAGATTTTTGGCCTTTTTGAAAGTTTTGAGGTCTGATTGATTCAGTTTGAGATTTTCGGCCGGTTTTGAGAGTTTTGAAGTCTGATTGATTCAGTTTGAGATTTTTGGCCGATTTTGAGAGTTTTGAAGACTGATTCATTCAGTTTGAGATTTTCGGCCGGTTTTGAGAGTTTTGAAGTCTGATTGATTCAGTTTGAGATTTTTGGCCCGTTTTGAGAGTTTTGAAGTCTGATTGATTCAGTTTGAGATTTTCAGCCGGTTTTGAGAGTTTTGAAGTCTGATTGTTTCGGTTTGAAATTTTTGGCTGGTTTTGAGAGTTTTGTAGTCTGATTGATTCAGTTTGAGATTTTTGGCCCGTTTTGAGAGTTTTGAAGTCTGATTGATTCAGTTTGAGATTTTTGGCCGGTTTTGAGAGTTTTGAAGTCTGATTGATTCAGTTTGAGATTTTCGGCCGGTTTTGAGAGTTTTGAAGTCTGATTGATTCAGTTTGAGATTTTCGGCCGGTTTTGAGAATTTAGAAGTCTGACTGGTTCAGTTTGAGGTTTTCGGCCGGTTTTGAGAGTTTTGAAGTCTGATTGATTCAGTTTGAGATTTTCGGCCGGATGAGACTTTTGAAGTCTGATTGATTCAGTTTGAGATTTTCGGCCGGTTTTGAGAGTTTTGAAGTCTGATTGATTCAGTTTGAGATTTTTGGCCGGTTTTGAGAGTTTTGAAGTCTGATTGATTCAGTTTGAGATTTTCATCCCGTTTTGAGAGTTTTGAAGTCTGATTGATTCAGTTTGAGATTTTCGGCCGGTTTTGAGAGTTTTGAAGTCTGATTGATTCAGTTTGAGATTTTTGGCCGGTTTTGAGAGTTTTGAAGTCTGATTGATTCAGTTTGAGATTTTCGGCCGGTTTTGAGAGTTTTGAAGTCTGATTGATTCAGTTTGAGGTTTTCGGCCGGTTTTGAGAGTTTTGAAGTCTGATTGATTCAGTTTGAGATTTTCGGCCGGATGAGACTTTTGAAGTCTGATTGATTCAGTTTGAGATTTTCGGCCGGTTTTGAGAGTTTTGAAGTCTGATTGATTCAGTTTGAGATTTTTGGCCGGTTTTGTGAGTTTTGAAATCTGATTGATTCAGTTTGAGATTTTCATCCGGTTTTGAGAGTTTTGAAGTCTGATTGATTCAGTTTGAGATTTTCGGCCGGTTTTGAGAGTTTAGAAGTCTGACTGATTCAGTTTGTGATTTTCGGACGGTTTTGAGCGTGTTGAAGTCTGATTGATTCAGTTTGATAATTTTGGCCGGTTTTGAGAGTTTTGAAGTCTGATTGATTCAGTTTGAGATTTTTGGCCGGTTTTGAGAGTTTTGAAGTCTGATTGATTCAGTTTGAGATTTTCGGCCGGTTTTGAGAATTTAGAAGTCTGACTGATTCAGTTTGAGATTTTCGGCCGGTTTTGAGAGTTTTGAAGTCTGATTGATTCAGTTTGAGATTTTTGGCCGGTTTTGAGAGTTTTGAAGTCTGATTGATTCAGTTTGAGATTTTTGGCCGGTTTTGAGAGTTTTGAAGTCTGATTGATTCAGTTTGAGATTTTCGGCCGGTTTTGAGAGTTTTGAAGTCTGATTGATTCAGTTTGAGATTTTTGGCTGGTTATGAGAGTTTTGTAGTCTGATTGATTCAGTTTGAGATTTTTGGCACGTTTTGAGAGTTTTGAAGTCTGATTGATTCAGTTTGAGATTTTTGGCCGGTTTTGAGAGTTTTGAAGTCTGATTGATTCAGTTTGAGATTTTCGGCCGGTTTTGAGAGTTTTGAAGTCTGATTGATTCAGTTTGAGATTTTTGGCCGGTTTTGAGAGTTTTGAAGTCTGATTGATTCAGTTTGAGATTTTTGGCCGGTTTTGAGAGTTTTGAAGTCTGATTGATTCAGTTTGAGGTTTTCGGCCGGTTTTGAGAGTTTTGAAGTCTGATTGATTCAGTTTGAGATATTCGGCCGGATGAGACTTTTGAAGTCTGATTGATTCAGTTTGAGATTCTCGGCCGGTTTTGAGAGTTTTGAAGTCTGATTGATTCAGTTTGAGATTTTTGGCCGGTTTTGTGAGTTTTGAAATCTGATTGATTCAGTTTGAGGTTTTCATCCGGTTTTGAGAGTTTTGAAGTCTGATTGATTCAGTTTGAGATTTTCGGCCGGTTTTGAGAGTTTAGAAGTCTGACTGATTCAGTTTGAGATTTTCGGCCGGTTTTGAGAGTTTTGAAGTCTGATTGATTCAGTTTGAGAATTTTGGCCGGTTTTGAGAGTTTTGAAGTCTGATTGATTCAGTTTGAGATTTTTGGCCGGTTTTGAGAGTTTTGAAGTCTGATTGATTCAGTTTGAGATTTTCGGCCGGTTTTGAGAGTTTTGAAGTCTGATTGATTCAGTTTGAGATTTTTGGCCGGTTTTGAGAGTTTTGAAGTCTGATTGATTCAGTTTGAGATTTTCGGCCGGTTTTGAGAGTTTTGAAGTCTGATTGATTCAGTTTGAGATTTTCGGCCGGTTTTGAGAGTTTTGAAGTCTGATTGATTCAGTTTGAGATTTTTGGCCTTTTTGAAAGTTTTGAGGTCTGATTGATTCAGTTTGAGATTTTCGGCCGGTTTTGAGAGTTTTGAAGTCTGATTGATTCAGTTTGAGATTTTTGGCCGATTTTCAGAGTTTTGAAGTCTGATTCATTCAGTTTGAGATTTTCGGCCGGTTTTGAGAGTTTTGAAGTCTGATTGATTCAGTTTGAGATTTTTGGCCCGTTTTGAGAGTTTTGAAGTCTGATTGATTCAGTTTGAGATTTTCGGCCGGTTTTGAGAGTTTTGAAGTCTGATTGATTCAGTTTGAGATTTTTGGCCGGTTTTGAGAGTTTTGAAGTCTGATTGATATAGTTTGAGATTTTTGGCCGGTTTTGAGAGTTTTGAAGTCTGATTGATTCAGTTTGAGATTTTTGGCCTGTTTTGAGAGTCTTGAATTCTGATTGATTCAGTTTGAGATTTTCGGCCGGTTTTGAGAGTTTTGAAGTCTGATTGTTTCGGTTTGAAATTTTTGGCTGGTTTTGAGAGTTTTGTAGTCTGATTGATTCAGTTTGAGATTTTTGGCCCGTTTTGAGAGTTTTGAAGTCTGATTGATTCAGTTTGAGATTTTCGGCCGGTTTTGAGAGTTTTGAAGTCTGATTGATTCAGTTTGAGATTTTTGGCCTTTTTGAAAGTTTTGAGGTCTGATTGATTCAGTTTGAGATTTTCGGCCGGTTTTGAGAGTTTTGAAGTCTGATTGATTCAGTTTGAGATTTTTGGCCGATTTTGAGAGTTTTGAAGACTGATTCATTCAGTTTGAGATTTTCGGCCGGTTTTGAGAGTTTTGAAGTCTGATTGATTCAGTTTGAGATTTTTGGCCCGTTTTGAGAGTTTTGAAGTCTGATTGATTCAGTTTGAGATTTTCAGCCGGTTTTGAGAGTTTTGAAGTCTGATTGTTTCGGTTTGAAATTTTTGGCTGGTTTTGAGAGTTTTGTAGTCTGATTGATTCAGTTTGAGATTTTTGGCCCGTTTTGAGAGTTTTGAAGTCTGATTGATTCAGTTTGAGATTTTTGGCCGGTTTTGAGAGTTTTGAAGTCTGATTGATTCAGTTTGAGATTTTCGGCCGGTTTTGAGAGTTTTGAAGTCTGATTGATTCAGTTTGAGATTTTTGGCCTTTTTGAAAGTTTTGAGGTCTGATTGATTCAGTTTGAGATTTTCGGCCAGTTTTGAGAGTTTTGAAGTCTGATTGATTCAGTTTGAGATTTTTGGCCGATTTTGAGAGTTTTGAAGTCTGATTGATTCAGTTTGAGATTTTCGGCCGGTTTTGAGAGTTTTGAAGTCTGATTGATTCAGTTTGAGATTTTTGGCTCGTTTTGAGAGTTTTGAAGTCTGATTGATTCAGTTTGAGATTTTCGGCCGGTTTTGAGAGTTTTGAAGTCTGATTGATTCAGTTTGAGATTTTTGGCCGGTTTTGAGAGTTTTGAAGTCCGAATGATTCAGTTTGAGATTTTCGGCCGGTTTTGAGAGTTTTGAAGTCTGATTGATTCACTTTGAGGTTTTCGGCCGGTTTTGAGAGTTTTGAAGTCTGATTGATTCAGTTTGAGATTTTCTGCCGGATGAGACTTTTGAAGTCTGATTGATTCAGTTTGAGATTTTCGGCCGGTTTTGAGAGTTTTGAAGTCTGATTGATTCAGTTTGAGATTTTTGGCCGGTTTTGAGAGTTTTGAAGTCTGATTGATTCAGTTTGAGATTTTCATCCCGTTTTGAGAGTTTTGAAGTCTGATTGATTCAGTTTGAGATTTTCGGCCAGTTTTGAGAGTTTTGAAGCATGATTGATTCAGTTTGAGATTTTTGGCCGGTTTTGAGAGTTTTCAAGTCTGATTCATTCAGTTTGAGATTTTCGGCCGGTTTTGAGAGTTTTGAAGTCTGCTTGATTCAGTTTGAGATTTTTGGCCGGTTTTGAGAGTTTTGAAGTCTGATTGATTCAGTTTGAGATTTTTGGCCGGTTTTGAGAGTTTTGAAGTCTGATTGTTTCAGTTTGAGATTTTTGGCCGGTTTTGAGAGTTTTGAAGTCTGATTGATTCAGTTTGAGATTTTCGGCCGGTTTTGAGAGTTTTGAAGTCTGATTGATTCAGTTTGAGATTTTCAGCCGGTTTTGAGAGTTTTGAAGTCTGATTGATTCAGTTTGAGATTTTTGGCCTTTTTGAAAGTTTTGAGGTCTGATTGATTCAGTTTGAGATTTTCGGCCGGTTTTGAGAGTTTTGAAGTCTGATTGATTCAGTTTGAGATTTTTGGCCGATTTTGAGAGTTTTGAAGACTGATTCATTCAGTTTGAGATTTTCGGCCGGTTTTGAGAGTTTTGAAGTCTGATTGATTCAGTTTGAGATTTTTGGCCCGTTTTGAGAGTTTTGAAGTCTGATTGATTCAGTTTGAGATTTTCAGCCGGTTTTGAGAGTTTTGAAGTCTGATTGATTCAGTTTTAGATTTTTGGCCGGTTTTGAGAGTTTTGAAGTCCGAATGATTCAGTTTGAGATTTTCGGCCGGTTTTGAGAGTTTTGAAGTCTGATTGATTCAGTTTGAGGTTTTCGGCCGGTTTTGAGAGTTTTGAAGTCTGATTGATTCAGTTTGAGATTTTCGGCCGGATGAGACTTTTGAAGTCTGATTGATTCAGTTTGAGATTTTCGGCCGGTTTTGAGAGTTTTGAAGTCTGATTGATTCAGTTTGAGATTTTTGGCCGGTTTTGAGAGTTTTGAAGTCTGATTGATTCAGTTTGAGATTTTCATCCCGTTTTGAGAGTTTTGAAGTCTGATTGATTCAGTTTGAGATTTTCGGCCGGTTTTGAGAGTTTTGAAGTCTGATTGATTCAGTTTGAGATTTTTGGCCGGTTTTGAGAGTTTTGAAGTCTGATTGATTCAGTTTGAGATTTTCGGCCGGTTTTGAGAGTTTTGAAGTCTGATTGATTCAGTTTGAGGTTTTCGGCCGGTTTTGAGAGTTTTGAAGTCTGATTGATTCAGTTTGAGATTTTCGGCCGGTTATGAGACTTTTGAAGTCTGATTGATTCAGTTTGAGATTTTCGGCCGGTTTTGAGAGTTTTGAAGTCTGATTGATTCAGTTTGAGATTTTCGGCCGGTTTTGTGAGTTTTGAAATCTGATTGATTCAGTTTGAGGTTTCATCCGGTTTTGAGAGTTTTGAAGTCTGATTGATTCAGTTTGAGATTTTCGGCCGGTTTTGAGAGTTTAGAAGTCTGACTGATTCAGTTTGAGATTTTCGGCCGGTTTTGAGAGTTTTGAAGTCTGATTGATTCAGTTTGAGAATTTTGGCCGGTTTTGAGAGTTTTGAAGTCTGATTGATTCAGTTTGAGATTTTTGGCCGGTTTTGAGAGTTTTGAAGTCTGATTGATTCAGTTTGAGATTTTCATCCGGTTTTGAGAGTTTTGAAGTCTGATTGATTCAGTTTGAGGTTTTCGGCCGGTTTTGAGAGTTTTGAAGTCTGATTGATTCAGTTTGAGATTTTCGGCCGGTTTTGAGAGTTTTGAAGTCTGATTGATTCAGTTTGAGATTTTTGGCCGGTTTTGAGAGTTTTGAAGTCTGATTGATTCAGTTTGAGATTTTTGGCCGGTTTTGAGAGTTTTGAAGTCTGATTGATTCAGTTTGAGGTTTTCGGCCGGTTTTGAGAGTTTTGAAGTCTGATTGATTCAGTTTGAGATATTCGGCCGGATGAGACTTTTGAAGTCTGATTGATTCAGTTTGAGATTCTCGGCCGGTTTTGAGAGTTTTGAAGTCTGATTGATTCAGTTTGAGATTTTTGGCCGGTTTTGTGAGTTTTGAAATCTGATTGATTCAGTTTGAGGTTTTCATCCGGTTTTGAGAGTTTTGAAGTCTGATTGATTCAGTTTGAGATTTTCGGCCGGTTTTGAGAGTTTAGAAGTCTGACTGATTCAGTTTGAGATTTTCGGCCGGTTTTGAGAGTTTTGAAGTCTGATTGATTCAGTTTGAGAATTTTGGCCGGTTTTGAGAGTTTTGAAGTCTGATTGATTCAGTTTGAGATTTTTGGCCGGTTTTGAGAGTTTTGAAGTCTGATTGATTCAGTTTGAGATTTTCGGCCGGTTTTGAGAGTTTTGAAGTCTGATTGATTCAGTTTGAGATTTTTGGCCGGTTTTGAGAGTTTTGAAGTCTGATTGATTCAGTTTGAGATTTTCGGCCGGTTTTGAGAGTTTTGAAGTCTGATTGATTCAGTTTGAGATTTTCGGCCGGTTTTGAGAGTTTTGAAGTCTGATTGATTCAGTTTGAGATTTTTGGCCTTTTTGAAAGTTTTGAGGTCTGATTGATTCAGTTTGAGATTTTCGGCCGGTTTTGAGAGTTTTGAAGTCTGATTGATTCAGTTTGAGATTTTTGGCCGATTTTCAGAGTTTTGAAGTCTGATTCATTCAGTTTGAGATTTTCGGCCGGTTTTGAGAGTTTTGAAGTCTGATTGATTCAGTTTGAGATTTTTGGCCGGTTTTGAGAGTTTTGAAGTCTGATTGATATAGTTTGAGATTTTTGGCCGGTTTTGAGAGTTTTGAAGTCTGATTGATTCAGTTTGAGATTTTTGGCCTGTTTTGAGAGTCTTGAATTCTGATTGATTCAGTTTGAGATTTTCGGCCGGTTTTGAGAGTTTTGAAGTCTGATTGTTTCGGTTTGAAATTTTTGGCTGGTTTTGAGAGTTTTGTAGTCTGATTGATTCAGTTTGAGATTTTTGGCCCGTTTTGAGAGTTTTGAAGTCTGATTGATTCAGTTTGAGATTTTCGGCCGGTTTTGAGAGTTTTGAAGTCTGATTGATTCAGTTTGAGATTTTTGGCCTTTTTGAAAGTTTTGAGGTCTGATTGATTCAGTTTGAGATTTTCGGCCGGTTTTGAGAGTTTTGAAGTCTGATTGATTCAGTTTGAGGTTTTCGGCCGGTTTTGAGAGTTTTGAAGTCTGATTGATTCAGTTTGAGATATTCGGCCGGATGAGACTTTTGAAGTCTGATTGATTCAGTTTGAGATTCTCGGCCGGTTTTGAGAGTTTTGAAGTCTGATTGATTCAGTTTGAGATTTTTGGCCGGTTTTGTGAGTTTTGAAATCTGATTGATTCAGTTTGAGGTTTTCATCCGGTTTTGAGAGTTTTGAAGTCTGATTGATTCAGTTTGAGATTTTCGGCCGGTTTTGAGAGTTTAGAAGTCTGACTGATTCAGTTTGAGATTTTCGGCCGGTTTTGAGAGTTTTGAAGTCTGATTGATTCAGTTTGAGAATTTTGGCCGGTTTTGAGAGTTTTGAAGTCTGATTGATTCAGTTTGAGATTTTTGGCCGGTTTTGAGAGTTTTGAAGTCTGATTGATTCAGTTTGAGATTTTCGGCCGGTTTTGAGAGTTTTGAAGTCTGATTGATTCAGTTTGAGATTTTTGGCCGGTTTTGAGAGTTTTGAAGTCTGATTGATTCAGTTTGAGATTTTCGGCCGGTTTTGAGAGTTTTGAAGTCTGATTGATTCAGTTTGAGATTTTCGGCCGGTTTTGAGAGTTTTGAAGTCTGATTGATTCAGTTTGAGATTTTTGGCCTTTTTGAAAGTTTTGAGGTCTGATTGATTCAGTTTGAGATTTTCGGCCGGTTTTGAGAGTTTTGAAGTCTGATTGATTCAGTTTGAGATTTTTGGCCGATTTTCAGAGTTTTGAAGTCTGATTCATTCAGTTTGAGATTTTCGGCCGGTTTTGAGAGTTTTGAAGTCTGATTGATTCAGTTTGAGATTTTTGGCCCGTTTTGAGAGTTTTGAAGTCTGATTGATTCAGTTTGAGATTTTCGGCCGGTTTTGAGAGTTTTGAAGTCTGATTGATTCAGTTTGAGATTTTTGGCCGGTTTTGAGAGTTTTGAAGTCTGATTGATATAGTTTGAGATTTTTGGCCGGTTTTGAGAGTTTTGAAGTCTGATTGATTCAGTTTGAGATTTTTGGCCTGTTTTGAGAGTCTTGAATTCTGATTGATTCAGTTTGAGATTTTCGGCCGGTTTTGAGAGTTTTGAAGTCTGATTGTTTCGGTTTGAAATTTTTGGCTGGTTTTGAGAGTTTTGTAGTCTGATTGATTCAGTTTGAGATTTTTGGCCCGTTTTGAGAGTTTTGAAGTCTGATTGATTCAGTTTGAGATTTTCGGCCGGTTTTGAGAGTTTTGAAGTCTGATTGATTCAGTTTGAGATTTTTGGCCTTTTTGAAAGTTTTGAGGTCTGATTGATTCAGTTTGAGATTTTCGGCCGGTTTTGAGAGTTTTGAAGTCTGATTGATTCAGTTTGAGATTTTTGGCCGATTTTGAGAGTTTTGAAGACTGATTCATTCAGTTTGAGATTTTCGGCCGGTTTTGAGAGTTTTGAAGTCTGATTGATTCAGTTTGAGATTTTTGGCCCGTTTTGAGAGTTTTGAAGTCTGATTGATTCAGTTTGAGATTTTCAGCCGGTTTTGAGAGTTTTGAAGTCTGATTGTTTCGGTTTGAAATTTTTGGCTGGTTTTGAGAGTTTTGTAGTCTGATTGATTCAGTTTGAGATTTTTGGCCCGTTTTGAGAGTTTTGAAGTCTGATTGATTCAGTTTGAGATTTTTGGCCGGTTTTGAGAGTTTTGAAGTCTGATTGATTCAGTTTGAGATTTTCGGCCGGTTTTGAGAGTTTTGAAGTCTGATTGATTCAGTTTGAGATTTTTGGCCTTTTTGAAAGTTTTGAGGTCTGATTGATTCAGTTTGAGATTTTCGGCCAGTTTTGAGAGTTTTGAAGTCTGATTGATTCAGTTTGAGATTTTTGGCCGATTTTGAGAGTTTTGAAGTCTGATTGATTCAGTTTGAGATTTTCGGCCGGTTTTGAGAGTTTTGAAGTCTGATTGATTCAGTTTGAGATTTTTGGCTCGTTTTGAGAGTTTTGAAGTCTGATTGATTCAGTTTGAGATTTTCGGCCGGTTTTGAGAGTTTTGAAGTCTGATTGATTCAGTTTGAGATTTTTGGCCGGTTTTGAGAGTTTTGAAGTCCGAATGATTCAGTTTGAGATTTTCGGCCGGTTTTGAGAGTTTTGAAGTCTGATTGATTCACTTTGAGGTTTTCGGCCGGTTTTGAGAGTTTTGAAGTCTGATTGATTCAGTTTGAGATTTTCTGCCGGATGAGACTTTTGAAGTCTGATTGATTCAGTTTGAGATTTTCGGCCGGTTTTGAGAGTTTTGAAGTCTGATTGATTCAGTTTGAGATTTTTGGCCGGTTTTGAGAGTTTTGAAGTCTGATTGATTCAGTTTGAGATTTTCATCCCGTTTTGAGAGTTTTGAAGTCTGATTGATTCAGTTTGAGATTTTCGGCCAGTTTTGAGAGTTTTGAAGCATGATTGATTCAGTTTGAGATTTTTGGCCGGTTTTGAGAGTTTTCAAGTCTGATTCATTCAGTTTGAGATTTTCGGCCGGTTTTGAGAGTTTTGAAGTCTGCTTGATTCAGTTTGAGATTTTTGGCCGGTTTTGAGAGTTTTGAAGTCTGATTGATTCAGTTTGAGATTTTTGGCCGGTTTTGAGAGTTTTGAAGTCTGATTGTTTCAGTTTGAGATTTTTGGCCGGTTTTGAGAGTTTTGAAGTCTGATTGATTCAGTTTGAGATTTTCGGCCGGTTTTGAGAGTTTTGAAGTCTGATTGATTCAGTTTGAGGTTTTCGGCCGGTTTTGAGAGTTTTGAAGTCTGATTGATTCAGTTTGAGATATTCGGCCGGATGAGACTTTTGAAGTCTGATTGATTCAGTTTGAGATTCTCGGCCGGTTTTGAGAGTTTTGAAGTCTGATTGATTCAGTTTGAGATTTTTGGCCGGTTTTGTGAGTTTTGAAATCTGATTGATTCAGTTTGAGGTTTTCATCCGGTTTTGAGAGTTTTGAAGTCTGATTGATTCAGTTTGAGATTTTCGGCCGGTTTTGAGAGTTTAGAAGTCTGACTGATTCAGTTTGAGATTTTCGGCCGGTTTTGAGAGTTTTGAAGTCTGATTGATTCAGTTTGAGAATTTTGCCGGTTTTGAGAGTTTTGAAGTCTGATTGATTCAGTTTGAGATTTTTGGCCGGTTTTGAGAGTTTTGAAGTCTGATTGATTCAGTTTGAGATTTTCGGCCGGTTTTGAGAGTTTTGAAGTCTGATTGATTCAGTTTGAGATTTTTGGCCGGTTTTGAGAGTTTTGAAGTCTGATTGATTCAGTTTGAGATTTTCGGCCGGTTTTGAGAGTTTTGAAGTCTGATTGATTCAGTTTGAGATTTTCGGCCGGTTTTGAGAGTTTTGAAGTCTGATTGATTCAGTTTGAGATTTTTGGCCTTTTTGAAAGTTTTGAGGTCTGATTGATTCAGTTTGAGATTTTCGGCCGGTTTTGAGAGTTTTGAAGTCTGATTGATTCAGTTTGAGATTTTTGGCCGATTTTCAGAGTTTTGAAGTCTGATTCATTCAGTTTGAGATTTTCGGCCGGTTTTGAGAGTTTTGAAGTCTGATTGATTCAGTTTGAGATTTTTGGCCCGTTTTGAGAGTTTTGAAGTCTGATTGATTCAGTTTGAGATTTTCGGCCGGTTTTGAGAGTTTTGAAGTCTGATTGATTCAGTTTGAGATTTTTGGCCGGTTTTGAGAGTTTTGAAGTCTGATTGATATAGTTTGAGATTTTTGGCCGGTTTTGAGAGTTTTGAAGTCTGATTGATTCAGTTTGAGATTTTTGGCCTGTTTTGAGAGTCTTGAATTCTGATTGATTCAGTTTGAGATTTTCGGCCGGTTTTGAGAGTTTTGAAGTCTGATTGTTTCGGTTTGAAATTTTTGGCTGGTTTTGAGAGTTTTGTAGTCTGATTGATTCAGTTTGAGATTTTTGGCCCGTTTTGAGAGTTTTGAAGTCTGATTGATTCAGTTTGAGATTTTCGGCCGGTTTTGAGAGTTTTGAAGTCTGATTGATTCAGTTTGAGATTTTTGGCCTTTTTGAAAGTTTTGAGGTCTGATTGATTCAGTTTGAGATTTTCGGCCGGTTTTGAGAGTTTTGAAGTCTGATTGATTCAGTTTGAGATTTTTGGCCGATTTTGAGAGTTTTGAAGACTGATTCATTCAGTTTGAGATTTTCGGCCGGTTTTGAGAGTTTTGAAGTCTGATTGATTCAGTTTGAGATTTTTGGCCCGTTTTGAGAGTTTTGAAGTCTGATTGATTCAGTTTGAGATTTTCAGCCGGTTTTGAGAGTTTTGAAGTCTGATTGTTTCGGTTTGAAATTTTTGGCTGGTTTTGAGAGTTTTGTAGTCTGATTGATTCAGTTTGAGATTTTTGGCCCGTTTTGAGAGTTTTGAAGTCTGATTGATTCAGTTTGAGATTTTTGGCCGGTTTTGAGAGTTTTGAAGTCTGATTGATTCAGTTTGAGATTTTCGGCCGGTTTTGAGAGTTTTGAAGTCTGATTGATTCAGTTTGAGATTTTTGGCCTTTTTGAAAGTTTTGAGGTCTGATTGATTCAGTTTGAGATTTTCGGCCAGTTTTGAGAGTTTTGAAGTCTGATTGATTCAGTTTGAGATTTTTGGCCGATTTTGAGAGTTTTGAAGTCTGATTGATTCAGTTTGAGATTTTCGGCCGGTTTTGAGAGTTTTGAAGTCTGATTGATTCAGTTTGAGATTTTTGGCTCGTTTTGAGAGTTTTGAAGTCTGATTGATTCAGTTTGAGATTTTCGGCCGGTTTTGAGAGTTTTGAAGTCTGATTGATTCAGTTTGAGATTTTTGGCCGGTTTTGAGAGTTTTGAAGTCCGAATGATTCAGTTTGAGATTTTCGGCCGGTTTTGAGAGTTTTGAAGTCTGATTGATTCACTTTGAGGTTTTCGGCCGGTTTTGAGAGTTTTGAAGTCTGATTGATTCAGTTTGAGATTTTCTGCCGGATGAGACTTTTGAAGTCTGATTGATTCAGTTTGAGATTTTCGGCCGGTTTTGAGAGTTTTGAAGTCTGATTGATTCAGTTTGAGATTTTTGGCCGGTTTTGAGAGTTTTGAAGTCTGATTGATTCAGTTTGAGATTTTCATCCCGTTTTGAGAGTTTTGAAGTCTGATTGATTCAGTTTGAGATTTTCGGCCAGTTTTGAGAGTTTTGAAGCATGATTGATTCAGTTTGAGATTTTTGGCCGGTTTTGAGAGTTTTCAAGTCTGATTCATTCAGTTTGAGATTTTCGGCCGGTTTTGAGAGTTTTGAAGTCTGCTTGATTCAGTTTGAGATTTTTGGCCGGTTTTGAGAGTTTTGAAGTCTGATTGATTCAGTTTGAGATTTTTGGCCGGTTTTGAGAGTTTTGAAGTCTGATTGTTTCAGTTTGAGATTTTTGGCCGGTTTTGAGAGTTTTGAAGTCTGATTGATTCAGTTTGAGATTTTCGGCCGGTTTTGAGAGTTTTGAAGTCTGATTGATTCAGTTTGAGATTTTCGGCCGGTTTTGAGAGTTTTGAAGTCTGATTGATTCAGTTTGAGATTTTTGGCCGGTTTTGAGAGTTTTGAAGTCTGATTGATTCAGTTTGAGATTTTCGGCCGGTTTTGAGAGTTTTGAAGTCTGATTGATTCAGTTTGAGGTTTTCGGCCGGTTTTGAGAGTTTTGAAGTCTGATTGATTCAGTTTGAGATTTTCGGCCGGATGAGACTTTTGAAGTCTGATTGATTCAGTTTGAGATTTTCGGCCGGTTTTGAGAGTTTTGAAGTCTGATTGATTCAGTTTGAGATTTTTGGCCGGTTTTGTGAGTTTTGAAATCTGATTGATTCAGTTTGAGATTTTCATCCGGTTTTGAGAGTTTTGAAGTCTGATTGATTCAGTTTGAGATTTTCGGCCGGTTTTGAGAGTTTTGAAGTCTGATTGATTCAGTTTGAGGTTTTTGGCCGGTTTTGAGAGTTTTGTAGTCTGATTGATTCAGTTTGAGATTTTTGGCCCGTTTTGAGAGTTTTGAAGTCTGATTGATTCAGTTTGAGATTTTTGGCCGGTTTTGAGAGTTTTGAAGTCTGATTGATTCAGTTTGAGATTTTCGGCCGGTTTTGAGAGTTTTGAAGTCTGATTGATTCAGTTTGAGATTTTTGGCCCGTTTTGAGAGTTTTGAAGTCTGATTGATTCAGTTTGAGATTTTTGGCCGGTTTTGAGAGTTTTGAAGTCCGATTGATTCAGTTTGAGATTTATGGCCGGTTTTGAGAGTTTTGAAGTGTGATTGATTCAGTTTGAGGTTTTCGGCCGGTTTTGAGAGTTTTGAAGTCTGATTGATTCAGTTTGAGATTTTCGGCCGGTTTTGAGAGTTTTGAAGTCTGATTGATTCAGTTTGATATTTTCGGCCGGTTTTGAGAGTTTTGAAGTCTGATTGATTAAGTTTGAGATTTTCGGCCGGTTTTGAGAGTTTTCAAGTCTGATTGATTCAGTTTGAGATTTTTGGCCGGTTTTGAGAGTTTTGAAGTCTGATTGATTCAGTTTGAGATTTTTGGCCCGTTTTGAGAGTTTTGAAGTCTGATTGATTCAGTTTGAGATTTTCGGCCGGTTTTGAGTGTTTTGAAGTCTGATTGTTTCAGTTTGAGATTTTTGGCCGGTTTTGAGAGTTTTGAAGTCTGATTGATTCAGTTTGAGATTTTCCGCCGGTTTTGAGAGTTTTGAAGTCTGATTGATTCAGTTTGAGGTTTTCGGCCGGTTTTGAGAGTTTTGAAGTCTGATTGATTCAGTTTGAGATTTTCGGCCGGATGAGACTTTTGAAGTCTGATTGATTCAGTTTGAGATTTTCGGCCGGTTTTGAGAGTTTTGAAGTCTGATTGATTCAGTTTGAGGTTTTCGGCCGGTTTTGAGAGTTTTGAAGTCTGATTGATTCAGTTTGAGATTTTCGGCCGGTTTTGAGAGTTTTGAAGTCTGATTGATTCAGTTTGATATTTTCGGCCGGTTTTGAGAATTTTGAAGTCTGATTGATTCAGTTTGAGATTTTCGGCCGGTTTTGAGAGTTTTCAAGTCTGATTGATTCAGTTTGAGATTTTTGGCCGGTTTTGAGAGTTTTGAAGTCTGATTGATTCAGTTTGAGATTTTTGGCCCGTTTTGAGAGTTTTGAAGTCTGATTGTTTCAGTTTGAGATTTTTGGCCGGTTTTGAGAGTTTTGAAGTCTGATTGATTCAGTTTGAGATTTTCCGCCGGTTTTGAGAGTTTTGAAGTCTGATTGATTCAGTTTGAGGTTTTCGGCCGGTTTTGAGAGTTTTGAAGTCTGATTGATTCAGTTTGAGATTTTCGGCCGGATGAGACTTTTGAAGTCTGATTGATTCAGTTTGAGATTTTCGGCCGGTTTTGAGAGTTTTGAAGTCTGATTGATTCAGTTTGAGATTTTTGGCCGGTTTTGTGAGTTTTGAAATCTGATTGATTCAGTTTGAGATTTTCATCCAGTTTTGAGAGTTTTGAAGTCTGATTGATTCAGTTTGAGATTTTCGGCCGGTTTTGAGAGTTTGGAAGTCTGACTGATTCAGTTTGAGATTTTCGGCCGGTTTTGAGAGTTTTGAAGTCTGATTGATTCAGTTTGAGATTTTTGGCCGGTTTTGAGAGTTTTGAAGTCTGATTGATTCAGTTTGTGATTTTTGGCCTTTTTGAAAGTTTTGAGGTCTGATTGATTCAGTTTGAGATTTTCGGCCGGTTTTGAGAGTTTTGAAGTCTGATTGATTCAGTTTGAGATTTTTGGCCGATTTTGAGAGTTTTGAAGTGTGATTCATTCAGTTTGAGATTTTCGGCCGGTTTTGAGAGTTTTGAGGTCTGATTGATTCAGTTTGAGATTTTTGGCCCGTTTTGAGAGTTTTGAAGTCTGATTGATTCAGTTTTTAGATTTTCGGCCGGTTTTGAGAGTTTTGAATTCTGATTGATTCAGTTTGAGATTTTTGGCCGGTTTGAGAGTTTTGAAGTCCGATTGATTCAGTTTGAGATTTTCGGCCGGTTTTGAGAGTTTTGAAGTCTGATTGATTCAGTTTGAGGTTTTCGGCCGGTTTTGAGAGTTTTGAAGTCTGATTGATTCAGTTTGAGATTTTCGGCCGGATGAGACTTTTGAAGTCTGATTGATTCAGTTTGAGATTTTCGGCCGGTTTTGAGAGTTTTGAAGTCTGATTGATTCAGTTTGAGATTTTTGGCCCGTTTTGAGAATTTTGAAGTCTGATTGATTCAGTTTGATATTTTTAGCCGGTTTTGAGAGTTTTGAAGTCCGATTGATTCAGTTTGAGATTTTTGGCCGGTTTTGAGAGTTTTGAAGTCTGATTGATTCAGTTTGAGGTTTTCGGCCGGTTTTGAGAGTTTTGAAGTCTGATTGATTCAGTTTGAGATTTTCGGCCGGTTTTGAGAGTTTTGAAGTCTGATTGATTCAGTTTGAGATTTTCGGCCGGTTTTGAGAGTTTTGAAGTCTGATTGATTCAGTTTGAGATTTTTGGTCGGTTTTGAGAGTTTTGAAGTCTGATTGATTCAGTTTGAGATTTTCGGCCGGTTTTGAGAGTTTTGAAGTCTGATTGATTCAGTTTGAGATTTTCGGCCGGTTTTGAGAGTTTTGAAGTCTGATTGATTCAGTTTGAGATTTTTGGCCGGTTTTGAGAGTTTTGAAGGCTGATTGATTCAGTTTGAGATTTTTGGCCGGTTTTGAGAGTTTTGAAGTCTGATTGATTCAGTTTGAGATTTTTGGCCGGTTTTGAGGGTTTTGAAGTCTGATTGATTCAGTTTGAGATTTTTGGCCGGTTTTGAGAGTTTTGAAGTCTGATTGATTCAGTTTGAGGTTTTCGGCCGGTTTTGAGAGTTTTGAAGTCTGATTGATTCAGTTTGAGATTTTCGGCCGGTTTTGAGAGTTTTGAAGTCTGATTGATTCAGTTTGAGATTTTCGGCCGGTTTTGAGAGTTTTGAAGTCTGATTGATTCAGTTTGAGATTTTCGGCCGGTTTTGAGAGTTTTGAAGTCTGATTGATTCAGTTTGAGATTTTCGGCCGGTTTTGAGAGTTTTGAAGTCTGATTGATTCAGTTTGAGATTTTCGGCCAGTTTTGAGAGTTTTGAAGTCTGATTGATTCAGTTTGAGATTTTTGGCCGGTTTTGAGAGTTTTGAAGGCTGATTGATTCAGTTTGAGATTTTTGGCCGGTTTTGAGAGTTTTGAAGTCTGATTGATTCAGTTTGAGATTTTTGGCCGGTTTTGAGGGTTTTGAAGTCTGATTGATTCAGTTTGAGATTTTTGGCCGGTTTTGAGAGTTTTGACGTCTGATTGATTCAGTTTGAGATTTTCGGCCGGTTTTGAGTGTTTTGAAGTCTGATTGTTTCAGTTTGAGATTTTTGGCCGGTTTTGAGAGTTTTGAAGTCTGATTGATTCAGTTTGAGATTTTCGGCGGGTTTTGAGAGTTTTGAAGTCTGATTGATTCAGTTTGAGATTTTCTGCCGGTTTTGAGAGTTTTGAAGTCTGATTGATTCAGTTTGAGATTTTCGGCCGGTTTTGAGAGTTTTGAAGTCTGATTGATTCAGTTTGAGATTTTCGGCCGGTTTTGAGAGTTTTGAAGTCTGATTGATTCAGTTTGAGATTTTTGGCCTTTTTGAAAGTTTTGAGGTCTGATTGATTCAGTTTGAGATTTTCGGCCGGTTTTGAGAGTTTTGAAGTCTGATTGATTCAGTTTGAGATTTTTGGCCGATTTTGAGAGTTTTGAAGTGTGATTCATTCAGTTTGAGATTTTCGGCCGGTTTTGAGAGTTTTGAGGTCTGATTGATTCAGTTTGAGATTTTTGGCCCGTTTTGAGAGTTTTGAAGTCTGATTGATTCAGTTTGAGATTTTCGGCCGGTTTTGAGAGTTTTGAATTCTGATTGATTCAGTTTGAGATTTTTGGCCGGTTTTGAGAGTTTTGAAGTCCGATTGATTCAGTTTGAGATTTTCGGCCGGTTTTGAGAGTTTTGAAGTCTGATTGATTCAGTTTGAGGTTTTCGGCCGGTTTTGAGAGTTTTGAAGTCTGATTGATTCAGTTTGAGATTTTCGGCCGGATGAGACTTTTGAAGTCTGATTGATTCAGTTTGAGATTTTCGGCCCGTTTTGAGAGTTTTGAAGTCTGATTGAGTCAGTTTGAGATTTTTGGCCGGTTTTGAGAGTTTTGAAGTCTGATTGATTCAGTTTGAGATTTTCGGCCGGTTTTGAAAGTTTTGAAGTCTGATTGATTCAGTTTGAGATTTTTGGCCCGTTTTGAGAATTTTGAAGTCTGATTGATTCAGTTTGAGATTTTTAGCCGGTTTTGAGAGTTTTGAAGTCCGATTGATTCAGTTTGAGATTTTTGGCCGGTTTTGAGAGTTTTGAAGTCTGATTGATTCAGTTTGAGGTTTTCGGCCGGTTTTGAGAGTTTTGAAGTCTGATTGATTCAGTTTGAGATTTTCGGCCGGTTTTGAGAGTTTTGAAGTCTGATTGATTCAGTTTGAGATTTTCGGCCGGTTTTGAGAGTTTTGAAGTCTGATTGATTCAGTTTGAGATTTTTGGCCGGTTTTGAGAGTTTTGAAGTCTGATTGATTCAGTTTGAGATTTTCGGCCGGTTTTGAGAGTTTTGAAGTCTGATTGATTCAGTTTGAGATTTTCGGCCGGTTTTGAGAGTTTTGAAGTCTGATTGATTCCATTTGAGATTTTTGGCCGGTTTTGAGAGTTTTGAAGGCTGATTGATTCAGTTTGAGATTTTTGGCCGGTTTTGAGAGTTTTGAAGTCTGATTGATTCAGTTTGAGATTTTTGGCCGGTTTTGAGGGTTTTGAAGTCTGATTGATTCAGTTTGAGATTTTTGGCCGGTTTTGAGAGTTTTGACGTCTGATTGATTCAGTTTGAGATTTTCGGCCGGTTTTGAGTGTTTTGAAGTCTGATTGTTTCAGTTTGAGATTTTTGGCCGGTTTTGAGAGTTTTGAAGTCTGATTGATTCAGTTTGAGATTTTCGGCCGGTTTTGAGAGTTTTGAAGTCTGATTGATTCAGTTTGAGATTTTCGGCCGGTTTTGAGAGTTTTGAAGTTTGATTGATTCAGTTTGAGATTTTCGGCCTCTTTTGAGAGTTTTGAAGTCTGATTGATTCAGTTTGAGATTTTCGGCCGGATGAGACTTTTGAAGTCTGATTGATTCAGTTTGAGATTTTCGGCCGGTTTTGAGAGTTTTGAAGTCTGATTGAGTCAGTTTGAGATTTTTGGCCGGTTTTGAGAGTTTTGAAGTCTGATTGATTCAGTTTGAGATTTTCGGCCGGTTTTGAAAGTTTTGAAGTCTGATTGATTCAGTTTGAGATTTTTGGCCCGTTTTGAGAATTTTGAAGTCTGATTGATTCAATTTGAGATTTTCAGCCGGTTTTGAGAGTTTTGAAGTCCGATTGATTCAGTTTGAGATTTTTGGCCGGTTTTGAGAGTTTTGAAGTCTGATTGATTCAGTTTGAGGTTTTCGGCCGGTTTTGAGAGTTTTGAAGTCTGATTGATTCAGTTTGAGATTTTCGGCCGGTTTTGAGAGTTTTGAAGTCTGATTGATTCAGTTTGAGATTTTCGGCCGGTTTTGAGAGTTTTGAAGTCTGATTGATTCAGTTTGAGATTTTCGGCCGGTTTTGAAAGTTTTGAAGTCTGATTGATTCAGTTTGAGATTTTTGGCCCGTTTTGAGAATTTTGAAGTCTGATTGATTCAGTTTGAGATTTTCAGCCGGTTTTGAGAGTTTTGAAGTCCGATTGATTCAGTTTGAGATTTTTGGCCGGTTTTGAGAGTTTTGAAGTCTGATTGATTCAGTTTGAGGTTTTCGGCCGGTTTTGAGAGTTTTGAAGTCTGATTGATTCAGTTTGAGATTTTCGGCCGGTTTTGAGAGTTTTGAAGTCTGATTGATTCAGTTTGAGATTTTCGGCCGGTTTTGAGAGTTTTGAAGTCTGATTGATTCAGTTTGAGATTTTTGGCCGGTTTTGAGAGTTTTGAAGTCTGATTGATTCAGTTTGAGATTTTCGGCCGGTTTTGAAAGTTTTGAAGTCTGATTGATTCAGTTTGAGATTTTTGGCCCGTTTTGAGAATTTTGAAGTCTGATTGATTCAGTTTGAGATTTTCAGCCGGTTTTGAGAGTTTTGAAGTCCGATTGATTCAGTTTGAGATTTTTGGCCGGTTTTGAGAGTTAGAACATAGAACATAGAACATAGAACATACAGCACAGAACAGGCCCTTCGGCCCACAATGTTGTGCCGATCCTTTGTCCTCTGTCAAGGACAATTTAATCTATACCCCATCATTCTCCTTTATCCATATACCTATCCAAAAGCCTTTTGAAAGTCCCTAAAGTTTCTGACTCAACAACTTCCCCGGGCAAGGCATTCCATGCCTCGACCACTCTCTGGGTAAAGAACCTTCCCCTGACATCCCCCTTATATCTCCCACCCTTCACCTTAAATTTATGACCCCTTGTAACGCTTTGCTCCACCCGGGGAAAAAGTTTCTGACTGTCTACCCTATCTATTCCCCTGATCATCTTATAAACCTCTATCATGTCACCCCTCATCCTTCTCCGTTCTAATGAGAAGAGGCCTAGAATGTTCAGCCTTTCCTCGTAAGACTTATTCTCCATTCCAGGCAACATCCTGGTAAATCTCCTCTGCACCCTCTCCAAGGCTTCCACATCCTTCCTAAAATGAGGCGACCAGAACTGCACACAGTACTCCAAATGAGGCCTTACCAAGGTCCTGTACAGCTGCATCATCACCTCACGGCTCTTAAATTCAATCCCTCTGCTAATGAACGCTAACACCCCATATGCCTTCTTCACAGCCCTATCCACTTGAGTTGCAACTTTCAATGATCTATGCACATAGACCCCAAGGTCTCTCTGCTCCTCCACATGCCCAAGAACCCTACCGTTAACCCAGTATTTTGCATTCATGTTTGTCCTTCCAAAATGGACGACCTCACACTTTTCAGGGTTAAACTCCATCTGCCACTTTTCAGCCCAGCACTGCAACCTATCCAAGTCCCTTTGCAGACGACAATAGCCCTCCTCGGTATCCACAACTCCACCAACCTTTGTATCATCTGCAAATTTACTGACCCACCCTTCGACTTCCTCATCCAAGTCGTTAATAAAAATCACAAACAGGAGAGGACCCAGAACTGATCCCTGCGGCACGCCACTGGTAACTGGGCTCCAGGCTGAGTATTTACCATCTAAGACCACTCTCTGCCTTCTATCAGTTAGCCAATTCTTAATCCAACTGGCCACATTCCCCACTATCCCATGCCTCCTGACTTTCTCCATAAGTCTACCATGGGGGACCTTATCAAATGCCTTACTAAAATCCATGTACACCACATCCACTGGTTTACCCTCATCCACTTGCTTGGTCACCTGCTCAAAGAATTCAATCAGGCTTGTGAGGCAAGACCTACCCCTCACAAAACCGTGCTGACTGTCCCGAATCAAGCAGTGTCTTTCCAGATGCTCAGAAATCCTATCCCTCAGCACCTTTTCCATCAACTTGCCTACCACCGAAGTAAGACTAACTGGCCTGTAATTCCCAGGGTTGTTCCTATTCCCTTTCTTGAACAGGGGCACAACATTTGCCACCCTCCAATCACCTGGTACCACCCCCGTCAGCAGAGAAGATGAAAAGATCATTGCCAGCGGCTCTGCAATTTCATCCCTTGCTTCCCATAACATCCTTGGATATACCCCGTCAGGCCCGGGAGACTTGTCTATCTTCAAGTTATTCAAAAACCCCAACACATCTTCCCTCCTAACGAGCACTTCCTCG